>NW_027439094.1:2500-7500 GCF_033958435.1 Carettochelys insculpta
CGGGCACCAGGTCAACCTCCGCTGCTTTCAGCGGGGGTTGACCTGGTGGCCGATTCCCTCTCCGGGCACCAGGTCAACCTCCGCTGCTTTCAGCGGGGGTTGACCTGGTGGCCGATTCCCTCCCCGGGCACCAGGTCAACCTCCGCTGCTTTCAGCGGGGGTTGACCTGGTGGCCGATTCGCTCCCCGGGCACCAGGTCAACCTCCGCTGCTTTCAGCGGGGGTTGACCTGGTGGCCGATTCCCTCCCCGGGCACCAGGTCAACCTCCGCTGCTTTCAGCGGGGGTTGACCTGGTGGCCCATTCGCTCCCCGGGCACCAGGTCAACCTCCGCTGCTTTCAGCGGGGGTTGACCTGGTGGCCCATTCGCTCCCCGGGCACCAGGTCAACCGCACCCTTTTTCGGCCGCCTTCGCCTCCAAATTTTTCCCCCCGTTTCCTTGCCCACTCCTCGGTCACTTCATACGCCCTCCCCCTTACATCCACCGTACGCAACACCTCCACCGGGCTTAATAGTCCACAACCGAGACCCAGGGCCTTCCCCGCTCTCAACAACCTCCACCCACGGTCCCCCTCCACCGGGCTTAATAGTCCACAACCGGGACCCAGGGCCTTCCCCGCTCTCAACAACCTCCACCCACGGTCCCCCTCCACCGGGCTTAATAGTCCACAACCGGGACCCAGGGCCTTCCCCGCTCTCAACAACCTCCACCCACGGTCCCCCTCCACCGGGCTTAATAGTCCACAACCGAGACCCAGGGCCTTCCCCGCTCTCAACAACCTCCACCCACGGTCCCCCTCCACCGGGCTTAATAGTCCACAACCGGGACCCAGGGCCTTCCCCGCTCTCAACAACCTCCACCCACGGTCCCCCAAGACGCACGTTCCAAGCCTTAACCCTCAGACCATCCACCCCCCGGGGGGGACCCCACACCCACCTGACCCCAACTCACTCCCACCAAAAACACCACCACCGCCACCGCCTCAACGGCCTGCCCAACCCAGCACTCCCACACACACACCTGCCCCACCAACGCTCCACACACGCTTTCTTCCCTCTCCCCGACCCGACCCAAGCCATCGCACCGCACCGGGTGAGGGCCTTAGCTTCCTCGCCCGCCCCCCCGCCCCCGACACGCAGGCAGGCAGAGGGAAAGGCCTCAGCGCCCCCCAGGACCGTCGCGCCGCCTTGGCCTCACGGCTTCCCTGCTCCCGCACGGCAGACACACGCCCCGCTCTACCCCCGCTGGGGCCAAAAGCTGCCTACGGCACCTGGGATTCCCAGGCGGTCACCCATCCAGGTACTAGCCAGGCCCGGGACGGTTTACCTTCCGAGATCGGACGAGATCGGGGGCATTCGGTCCGGTATGGCCGTAGGCCCCCGCCTCCCCGGGCTTTAGCGTCAGCAGCCTGGCCTCAGTCAGCCGGGCCCAAACAATTAACCCGGAGGCCGGGCCGAGGGAAAACTTCCTCCGAGCCGGCCCAAGGGGAAGGGAGGACGAGGACGCCGGGCCCGGGAGGTGACAGGACGTGCACGTCAGACCCGGGAAGCTGTGCGCCCCGAGGTTAACCCCCGGGCCGGGGCGGGGAGAGAAAAATGTTCTAAGTCCGGTAGGGACAGCAGGTCAACCCCGGTCCGAGGCGGGGAGAGAAATTTTCCAAGTCCGGCAGGGACAGCAGGTCAACCCCGGCCGCCGTAGCAGAGGTTGACCTGGTGTCCGATTCGCTCCCCGGGCACCAGGTCAACCTCGGGCGCTTTAGCGGAGGTTGACCTGGTGTCCGATTCGCTCCCCGGGCACCAGGTAAACCGTGGCCGCTTTCAGCGGAGGTTGACCTGGTGGCCGATCCCCTCCTCGGGCTCCAAGTCCGGCAGGGACAACAGGTCAACCCCGGTTCCGGGCGGGGAGAGAAAAATTTTCTAAGTCCGGCAGGGACAGCAGGTCAACCCCGGCCGCCGTAGCAGAGGTTGACCTGGTGTCCGATTCGCTCCCCGGGCACCAGGTCAACCTCGGGCGCTTTAGCAGAGGTTGACCTGGTGTCAGATTCGCTCCCCGGGCACCAGGTCAACCTCGGGCGCTTTAGCAGAGGTTGACCTGGTGTCCGATTCGGTCCCCGGGCACCAGGTAAACCGTGGCCGCTTTCAGCGGAGGTTGACCTGGTGGCCGATCCCCTCCTGGGGCTCCAAGTCCGGCAGGGACAGCAGGTCAACCCCGGTCCCAGGCGGGGAGAGAAAAAATTTCTAAGTCCTTCAGGGACAACAGGTCAACCCCGGTTCCGGGCGGGGAGAGAAAAATTTTCTAAGTCCGGCAGGGACAACAGGTCAACCCCGGTTCCGGGCGGGGAGAGAAAAATTTTCTAAGTCCGGCAGGGACAGCAGGTCAACCCCGGCCGCTTCAGCGGAGGTTGACCTGGTGTCCGATTCGGTCCCCGGGCACCAGGTAAACCGTGGCCGCTTTCAGCGGAGGTTGACCTGGTGGCCGATCCCCTCCTCGGGCTCCAAGTCCGGCAGGGACAGCAGGTCAACCCCGGCCGCTTTAGCAGAGGTTGACCTGGTGTCCGATTCGCTCCCCGGGCACCAGGTAAACCGTGGCCGCTTTCAGCGGAGGTTGACCTGGTGGCCGATCCCCTCCTCGGGCTCCAAGTCCGGCAGGGACAGCAGGTCAACCCCGGCCGCTTTAGCAGAGGTTGACCTGGTGTCCGATTCGCTCCCCGGGCACCAGGTAAACCGTGGCCGCTTTCAGCGGAGGTTGACCTGGTGGCCGATCCCCTCCTCGGGCTCCAAGTCCGGCAGGGACAACAGGTCAACCCCGGTCCCAGGCGGGAGAGAAAAATTTTCTAAGTCCGGCAGGGACAACAGGTCAACCCCGGTCCCAGGCTGGAGAGAAAAATTTTCTAAGTCCGGCAGGGAGAACAGGTCAACCCCGGTCCCAGGCGGCAGAGAAAAATTTTCTAAGTCCGGCAGGGACAGCAGGTCAACCCCGGTCCCAGGCTGGAGAGAAAAATTTTCTAAGTCCGGCAGGGACAGCAGGTCAACCCCGGCCGCTTTAGCAGAGGTTGACCTGGTGTCCGATTCGCTCCCCGGGCACCAGGTCAACCTCTGGCGCTTTAGCAGAGGTTGACCTGGTGTCAGATTCGCTCCCCGGGCACCAGGTCAACCTCGGTCGCTTTAGCAGAGGTTGACCTGGTGTCCGATTCGCTCCCCGGGCACCAGGTAAACCGTGGCCGCTTTCAGCGGAGGTTGACCTGGTGGCCGATTCCCTCCTCGGGCTCCAAGTCCGGCAGGGACAGCAGGTCAACCCCGGTCCCAGGCGGGGAGAGAAAAAATTTCTAAGTCCGGCAGGGACAACAGGTCAACCCCGGTCCCAGGCTGGAGAGAAAAATTTTCCAAGTCCGGCAGGGACAGCAGGTCAACCCCGGCCGCTTCAGCTGAGGTTGACCTGGTGTCCGATTCGCTCCCCGGGCACCAGGTAAACCGTGGCCGCTTTCAGCGGAGGTTTACCTGGTGGCCGATCCCCTCCTCGGGCTCCAAGTCCGGCAGGGACAACAGGTCAACCCCGGTCCCAGGCGGGAGAGAAAAATTTTCTAAGTCCGGCAGGGACAACAGGTCAACCCCGGTCCCAGGCTGGAGAGAAAAATTTTCTAAGTCCGGCAGGGACAGCAGGTCAACCCCGGCCGCTTTAGCAGAGGTTGACCTGGTGTCCGATTCGCTCCCCGGGCACCAGGTCAACCTCTGGCGCTTTAGCAGAGGTTGACCTGGTGTCAGATTCGCTCCCCGGGCACCAGGTCAACCTCGGTCGCTTTAGCAGAGGTTGACCTGGTGTCCGATTCGCTCCCCGGGCACCAGGTAAACCGTGGCCGCTTTCAGCGGAGGTTGACCTGGTGGCCGATTCCCTCCTCGGGCTCCAAGTCCGGCAGGGACAGCAGGTCAACCCCGGTCCCAGGCGGGGAGAGAAAAAATTTCTAAGTCCGGCAGGGACAACAGGTCAACCCCGGTCCCAGGCTGGAGAGAAAAATTTTCCAAGTCCGGCAGGGACAGCAGGTCAACCCCGGTCCCAGGCGGGAGAGAAAAATTTTCTAAGTCCGGCAGGGACAACAGGTCAACCCCGGTCCCAGGCGGCAGAGAAAAAATTTCTAAGTCCGGCAGGGACAACAGGTCAACCCCGGTCCCAGGCGGGAGAGAAAAATTTTCTAAGTCCGGCAGGGACAACAGGTCAACCCCGGTCCCAGGCGGCAGAGAAAAAATTTCTAAGTCCGGCAGGGACAACAGGTCAACCCCGGTACCGGGCGGGAGAGAAAAAATTTCTAAGTCCGGCAGGGACAACAGGTCAACCCCGGTCCCAGGCTGGAGAGAAAAAATTTCTAAGTCCGGCAGGGACAACAGGTCAACCCCGGTCCCAGGCGGCAGAGAAAAAATTTCTAAGTCCGGCAGGGACAACAGGTCAACCCCGGTCCCAGGCGGGAGAGAAAAATTTTCTAAGTCCGGCAGGGACAACAGGTCAACCCCGGTCCCAGGCGGGAGAGAAAAATTTTCTAAGTCCGGCAGGGACAACAGGTCAACCCCGGTCCCAGGCGGGAGAGAAAAATTTTCTAAGTCCGGCAGGGACAACAGGTCAACCCCGGTCCCAGGCGGCAGAGAAAAATTTTCTAAGTCCGGCAGGGACAACAGGTCAACCCCGGTCCCAGGCTGGAGAGAAAAAATTTCTAAGTCCGGCAGGGACAACAGGTCAACCCCGGTCCCAGGCGGGAGAGAAAAAATTTCTAAGTCCGGCAGGGACAACAGGTCAACCCCGGTCCCAGGCGGGAGAGAAAAAATTTCTAAGTCCGGCAGGGACAACAGGTCAACCCCGGTCCCGGGCTGGAGAGAAAAATTTTCTAAGTCCGGCAGGGACAACAGGTCAACCCCGGCCGCTTTAGCGGAGGTTGACCTGGTGTCCGATTCGGTCCCCGGACACCAGGTCAACCTCTGGCGCTTTCAGCGAGGTTGACCTGGTGGCCGGCTGAGC
>NW_027439094.1:22500-27500 GCF_033958435.1 Carettochelys insculpta
TTAATAGTCCACAACCGAGACCCAGGGCCTTCCCCGCTCTCAACAACCTCCACCCACGGTCCCCCTCCACCGGGCTTAATAGTCCACAACCGGGACCCAGGGCCTTCCCCGCTCTCAACAACCTCCACCCACGGTCCCCCTCCACCGGGCTTAATAGTCCACAACCGGGACCCAGGGCCTTCCCCGCTCTCAACAACCTCCACCCACGGTCCCCCTCCACCGGGCTTAATAGTCCACAACCGAGACCCAGGGCCTTCCCCGCTCTCAACAACCTCCACCCACGGTCCCCCTCCACCGGGCTTAATAGTCCACAACCGGGACCCAGGGCCTTCCCCGCTCTCAACAACCTCCACCCACGGTCCCCCAAGACGCACGTTCCAAGCCTTAACCCTCAGACCATCCACCCCCCGGGGGGGACCCCACACCCACCTGACCCCAACTCACTCCCACCAAAAACACCACCACCGCCACCGCCTCAACGGCCTGCCCAACCCAGCACTCCCACACACACACCTGCCCCACCAACGCTCCACACACGCTTTCTTCCCTCTCCCCGACCCGACCCAAGCCATCGCACCGCACCGGGTGAGGGCCTTAGCTTCCTCGCCCGCCCCCCCGCCCCCGACACGCAGGCAGGCAGAGGGAAAGGCCTCAGCGCCCCCCAGGACCGTCGCGCCGCCTTGGCCTCACGGCTTCCCTGCTCCCGCACGGCAGACACACGCCCCGCTCTACCCCCGCTGGGGCCAAAAGCTGCCTACGGCACCTGGGATTCCCAGGCGGTCACCCATCCAGGTACTAGCCAGGCCCGGGACGGTTTACCTTCCGAGATCGGACGAGATCGGGGGCATTCGGTCCGGTATGGCCGTAGGCCCCCGCCTCCCCGGGCTTTAGCGTCAGCAGCCTGGCCTCAGTCAGCCGGGCCCAAACAATTAACCCGGAGGCCGGGCCGAGGGAAAACTTCCTCCGAGCCGGCCCAAGGGGAAGGGAGGACGAGGACGCCGGGCCCGGGAGGTGACAGGACGTGCACGTCAGACCCGGGAAGCTGTGCGCCCCGAGGTTAACCCCCGGGCCGGGGCGGGGAGAGAAAAATGTTCTAAGTCCGGTAGGGACAGCAGGTCAACCCCGGTCCGAGGCGGGGAGAGAAATTTTCCAAGTCCGGCAGGGACAGCAGGTCAACCCCGGCCGCCGTAGCAGAGGTTGACCTGGTGTCCGATTCGCTCCCCGGGCACCAGGTCAACCTCGGGCGCTTTAGCGGAGGTTGACCTGGTGTCCGATTCGCTCCCCGGGCACCAGGTAAACCGTGGCCGCTTTCAGCGGAGGTTGACCTGGTGGCCGATCCCCTCCTCGGGCTCCAAGTCCGGCAGGGACAACAGGTCAACCCCGGTTCCGGGCGGGGAGAGAAAAATTTTCTAAGTCCGGCAGGGACAGCAGGTCAACCCCGGCCGCCGTAGCAGAGGTTGACCTGGTGTCCGATTCGCTCCCCGGGCACCAGGTCAACCTCGGGCGCTTTAGCAGAGGTTGACCTGGTGTCAGATTCGCTCCCCGGGCACCAGGTCAACCTCGGGCGCTTTAGCAGAGGTTGACCTGGTGTCCGATTCGGTCCCCGGGCACCAGGTAAACCGTGGCCGCTTTCAGCGGAGGTTGACCTGGTGGCCGATCCCCTCCTGGGGCTCCAAGTCCGGCAGGGACAGCAGGTCAACCCCGGTCCCAGGCGGGGAGAGAAAAAATTTCTAAGTCCTTCAGGGACAACAGGTCAACCCCGGTTCCGGGCGGGGAGAGAAAAATTTTCTAAGTCCGGCAGGGACAACAGGTCAACCCCGGTTCCGGGCGGGGAGAGAAAAATTTTCTAAGTCCGGCAGGGACAGCAGGTCAACCCCGGCCGCTTCAGCGGAGGTTGACCTGGTGTCCGATTCGGTCCCCGGGCACCAGGTAAACCGTGGCCGCTTTCAGCGGAGGTTGACCTGGTGGCCGATCCCCTCCTCGGGCTCCAAGTCCGGCAGGGACAGCAGGTCAACCCCGGCCGCTTTAGCAGAGGTTGACCTGGTGTCCGATTCGCTCCCCGGGCACCAGGTAAACCGTGGCCGCTTTCAGCGGAGGTTGACCTGGTGGCCGATCCCCTCCTCGGGCTCCAAGTCCGGCAGGGACAGCAGGTCAACCCCGGCCGCTTTAGCAGAGGTTGACCTGGTGTCCGATTCGCTCCCCGGGCACCAGGTAAACCGTGGCCGCTTTCAGCGGAGGTTGACCTGGTGGCCGATCCCCTCCTCGGGCTCCAAGTCCGGCAGGGACAACAGGTCAACCCCGGTCCCAGGCGGGAGAGAAAAATTTTCTAAGTCCGGCAGGGACAACAGGTCAACCCCGGTCCCAGGCTGGAGAGAAAAATTTTCTAAGTCCGGCAGGGAGAACAGGTCAACCCCGGTCCCAGGCGGCAGAGAAAAATTTTCTAAGTCCGGCAGGGACAGCAGGTCAACCCCGGTCCCAGGCTGGAGAGAAAAATTTTCTAAGTCCGGCAGGGACAGCAGGTCAACCCCGGCCGCTTTAGCAGAGGTTGACCTGGTGTCCGATTCGCTCCCCGGGCACCAGGTCAACCTCTGGCGCTTTAGCAGAGGTTGACCTGGTGTCAGATTCGCTCCCCGGGCACCAGGTCAACCTCGGTCGCTTTAGCAGAGGTTGACCTGGTGTCCGATTCGCTCCCCGGGCACCAGGTAAACCGTGGCCGCTTTCAGCGGAGGTTGACCTGGTGGCCGATTCCCTCCTCGGGCTCCAAGTCCGGCAGGGACAGCAGGTCAACCCCGGTCCCAGGCGGGGAGAGAAAAAATTTCTAAGTCCGGCAGGGACAACAGGTCAACCCCGGTCCCAGGCTGGAGAGAAAAATTTTCCAAGTCCGGCAGGGACAGCAGGTCAACCCCGGCCGCTTCAGCTGAGGTTGACCTGGTGTCCGATTCGCTCCCCGGGCACCAGGTAAACCGTGGCCGCTTTCAGCGGAGGTTTACCTGGTGGCCGATCCCCTCCTCGGGCTCCAAGTCCGGCAGGGACAACAGGTCAACCCCGGTCCCAGGCGGGAGAGAAAAATTTTCTAAGTCCGGCAGGGACAACAGGTCAACCCCGGTCCCAGGCTGGAGAGAAAAATTTTCTAAGTCCGGCAGGGACAGCAGGTCAACCCCGGCCGCTTTAGCAGAGGTTGACCTGGTGTCCGATTCGCTCCCCGGGCACCAGGTCAACCTCTGGCGCTTTAGCAGAGGTTGACCTGGTGTCAGATTCGCTCCCCGGGCACCAGGTCAACCTCGGTCGCTTTAGCAGAGGTTGACCTGGTGTCCGATTCGCTCCCCGGGCACCAGGTAAACCGTGGCCGCTTTCAGCGGAGGTTGACCTGGTGGCCGATTCCCTCCTCGGGCTCCAAGTCCGGCAGGGACAGCAGGTCAACCCCGGTCCCAGGCGGGGAGAGAAAAAATTTCTAAGTCCGGCAGGGACAACAGGTCAACCCCGGTCCCAGGCTGGAGAGAAAAATTTTCCAAGTCCGGCAGGGACAGCAGGTCAACCCCGGTCCCAGGCGGGAGAGAAAAATTTTCTAAGTCCGGCAGGGACAACAGGTCAACCCCGGTCCCAGGCGGCAGAGAAAAAATTTCTAAGTCCGGCAGGGACAACAGGTCAACCCCGGTCCCAGGCGGGAGAGAAAAATTTTCTAAGTCCGGCAGGGACAACAGGTCAACCCCGGTCCCAGGCGGCAGAGAAAAAATTTCTAAGTCCGGCAGGGACAACAGGTCAACCCCGGTACCGGGCGGGAGAGAAAAAATTTCTAAGTCCGGCAGGGACAACAGGTCAACCCCGGTCCCAGGCTGGAGAGAAAAAATTTCTAAGTCCGGCAGGGACAACAGGTCAACCCCGGTCCCAGGCGGCAGAGAAAAAATTTCTAAGTCCGGCAGGGACAACAGGTCAACCCCGGTCCCAGGCGGGAGAGAAAAATTTTCTAAGTCCGGCAGGGACAACAGGTCAACCCCGGTCCCAGGCGGGAGAGAAAAATTTTCTAAGTCCGGCAGGGACAACAGGTCAACCCCGGTCCCAGGCGGGAGAGAAAAATTTTCTAAGTCCGGCAGGGACAACAGGTCAACCCCGGTCCCAGGCGGCAGAGAAAAATTTTCTAAGTCCGGCAGGGACAACAGGTCAACCCCGGTCCCAGGCTGGAGAGAAAAAATTTCTAAGTCCGGCAGGGACAACAGGTCAACCCCGGTCCCAGGCGGGAGAGAAAAAATTTCTAAGTCCGGCAGGGACAACAGGTCAACCCCGGTCCCAGGCGGGAGAGAAAAAATTTCTAAGTCCGGCAGGGACAACAGGTCAACCCCGGTCCCGGGCTGGAGAGAAAAATTTTCTAAGTCCGGCAGGGACAACAGGTCAACCCCGGCCGCTTTAGCGGAGGTTGACCTGGTGTCCGATTCGGTCCCCGGACACCAGGTCAACCTCTGGCGCTTTCAGCGAGGTTGACCTGGTGGCCGGCTGAGCTCTGGAAGTCCGAATGGGGTTGAATTTGACCCGTGCAGCCGACCTAGAGTTCCAGGCGGTCGGCCGCTTTTGTGAGTCGTTCCCGCCTGTTGCCGCTGGGGGACTTTTCACGTATAAGGTTACGACAGGTACCGGGAGAATAGTAAGAGAAGGCTTGTCTGGCTCCAGCCTTTAGAGACGTACACGTGAGAGAGACCGACCGTCGTGTGAAGGCCCTTCCCGGGGACTCGGACGAGGGACCCGGGCGGACGTCTGCGGGGACGTCTGCGGCGGTTCGGGGTGTCGTCTCGGGCCCGATCCTCCGGAGAGGGGGCTCTCGAGGGAGGCTCGGCGCACGTCCGCGGGGACGGCCGCCGGGAGCGAGGCCCCGCTCCTCCTTCCGATCGATGGGGCGCTCGCGGACGAGACGGAGAGGGCCCTTCGCGGGCCGGCACCCTTCCCGCGGCGGGCAGGGATCGCGCCGGTGTTCAGGCGGACCTGGGACCCTGCTCCTCCTTCTCTTCCGC
>NW_027439094.1:40000-47500 GCF_033958435.1 Carettochelys insculpta
GCCGGCCCAAGGGGAAGGGAGGACGAGGACGCCGGGCCCGGGAGGTGACAGGACGTGCACGTCAGACCCGGGAAGCTGTGCGCCCCGAGGTTAACCCCCGGGCCGGGGCGGGGAGAGAAAAATGTTCTAAGTCCGGTAGGGACAGCAGGTCAACCCCGGTCCGAGGCGGGGAGAGAAATTTTCCAAGTCCGGCAGGGACAGCAGGTCAACCCCGGCCGCCGTAGCAGAGGTTGACCTGGTGTCCGATTCGCTCCCCGGGCACCAGGTCAACCTCGGGCGCTTTAGCGGAGGTTGACCTGGTGTCCGATTCGCTCCCCGGGCACCAGGTCAACCTCGGGCGCCTTAGCAGAGGTTGACCTGGTGTCCGATTCGCTCCCCGGGCACCAGGTAAACCGTGGCCGCTTTCAGCGGAGGTTGACCTGGTGGCCGATCCCCTCCTCGGGCTCCAAGTCCGGCAGGGACAGCAGGTGAACCCCGGCCGCTTTAGCAGAGGTTGACCTGGTGTCCGATTCGCTCCCCGGGCACCAGGTAAACCGTGGCCGCTTTCAGCGGAGGTTGACCTGGTGGCCGATCCCCTCCTCGGGCTCCAAGTCCGGCAGGGACAGCAGGTCAACCCCGGCCGCTTTAGCAGAGGTTGACCTGGTGTCCGATTCGCTCCCCGGGCACCAGGTAAACCGTGGCCGCTTTCAGCGGAGGTTGACCTGGTGGCCGATCCCCTCCTCGGGCTCCAAGTCCGGCAGGGACAGCAGGTGAACCCCGGCCGCTTTAGCAGAGGTTGACCTGGTGTCCGATTCGCTCCCCGGGCACCAGGTAAACCGTGGCCGCTTTCAGCGGAGGTTGACCTGGTGGCCGATCCCCTCCTCGGGCTCCAAGTCCGGCAGGGACAGCAGGTCAACCCCGGCCGCTTTAGCAGAGGTTGACCTGGTGTCCGATTCGCTCCCCGGGCACCAGGTAAACCGTGGCCGCTTTCAGCGGAGGTTGACCTGGTGGCCGATCCCCTCCTCGGGCTCCAAGTCCGGCAGGGACAACAGGTCAACCCCGGTTCCGGGCGGGGAGAGAAAAATTTTCTAAGTCCGGCAGGGACAGCAGGTCAACCCCGGCCGCCGTAGCAGAGGTTGACCTGGTGTCCGATTCGCTCCCCGGGCACCAGGTCAACCTCGGGCGCCTTAGCAGAGGTTGACCTGGTGTCCGATTCGCTCCCCGGGCACCAGGTAAACCGTGGCCGCTTTCAGCGGAGGTTGACCTGGTGGCCGATCCCCTCCTCGGGCTCCAAGTCCGGCAGGGACAGCAGGTGAACCCCGGCCGCTTTAGCAGAGGTTGACCTGGTGTCCGATTCGCTCCCCGGGCACCAGGTAAACCGTGGCCGCTTTCAGCGGAGGTTGACCTGGTGGCCGATCCCCTCCTCGGGCTCCAAGTCCGGCAGGGACAGCAGGTCAACCCCGGCCGCTTTAGCAGAGGTTGACCTGGTGTCCGATTCGCTCCCCGGGCACCAGGTAAACCGTGGCCGCTTTCAGCGGAGGTTGACCTGGTGGCCGATCCCCTCCTCGGGCTCCAAGTCCGGCAGGGACAACAGGTCAACCCCGGTTCCGGGCGGGGAGAGAAAAATTTTCTAAGTCCGGCAGGGACAGCAGGTCAACCCCGGCCGCCGTAGCAGAGGTTGACCTGGTGTCCGATTCGCTCCCCGGGCACCAGGTCAACCTCGGGCGCTTTAGCAGAGGTTGACCTGGTGTCCGATTCGGTCCCCGGGCACCAGGTAAACCGTGGCCGCTTTCAGCGGAGGTTGACCTGGTGGCCGATCCCCTCCTGGGGCTCCAAGTCCGGCAGGGACAGCAGGTCAACCCCGGTCCCAGGCGGGGAGAGAAAAAATTTCTAAGTCCTTCAGGGACAACAGGTCAACCCCGGTTCCGAGCGGGAGAGAAAAATTTTCCAAGTCCGGCAGGGACAACAGGTCAACCCCGGTTCCGGGCGGGGAGAGAAAAATTTTCAAAGTCCGGCAGGGACAGCAGGTCAACCCCGGCCGCTTCAGCGGAGGTTGACCTGGTGTCCGATTCGGTCCCCGGGCACCAGGTAAACCGTGGCCGCTTTCAGCGGAGGTTGACCTGGTGGCCGATCCCCTCCTCGGGCTCCAAGTCCGGCACGGACAGCAGGTCAACCCCGGCCGCTTTAGCAGAGGTTGACCTGGTGTCCGATTCGCTCCCCGGGCACCAGGTAAACCGTGGCCGCTTTCAGCGGAGGTTGACCTGGTGGCCGATCCCCTCCTCGGGCTCCAAGTCCGGCAGGGACAGCAGGTCAACCCCGGCCGCTTCAGCTGAGGTTGACCTGGTGTCCGATTCGCTCCCCGGGCACCAGGTAAACCGTGGCCGCTTTCAGCGGAGGTTGACCTGGTGGCCGATCCCCTCCTGGGGCTCCAAGTCCGGCAGGGACAACAGGTCAACCCCGGTCCCAGGCGGGAGAGAAAAATTTTCTAAGTCCGGCAGGGACAACAGGTCAACCCCGGTTCCGAGCGGGAGAGAAAAATTTTCTAAGTCCGGCAGGGACAACAGGTCAACCCCGGTCCCAGGCGGCAGAGAAAAATTTTCTAAGTCCGGCAGGGACAACAGGTCAACCCCGGTCCCAGGCGGGAGAGAAAAAATTTCTAAGTCCGGCAGGGACAACAGGTCAACCCCGGTCCCAGGCTGGAGAGAAAAATTTTCTAAGTCCGGCAGGGACAGCAGGTCAACCCCGGCCGCTTTAGCAGAGGTTGACCTGGTGTCCGATTCGCTCCCCGGGCACCAGGTCAACCTCTGGCGCTTTAGCAGAGGTTGACCTGGTGTCAGATTCGCTCCCCGGGCACCAGGTCAACCTCGGTCGCTTTAGCAGAGGTTGACCTGGTGTCCGATTCGCTCCCCGGGCACCAGGTAAACCGTGGCCGCTTTCAGCGGAGGTTGACCTGGTGGCCGATCCCCTCCTGGGGCTCCAAGTCCGGCAGGGACAACAGGTCAACCCCGGTCCCAGGCGGGGAGAGAAAAAATTTCTAAGTCCGGCAGGGACAACAGGTCAACCCCGGTCCCAGGCGGGGAGAGAAAAAATTTCTAAGTCCGGCAGGGACAACAGGTCAACCCCGGTCCCAGGCTGGAGAGAAAAATTTTCCAAGTCCGGCAGGGACAGCAGGTCAACCCCGGCCGCTTCAGCTGAGGTTGACCTGGTGTCCGATTCGCTCCCCGGGCACCAGGTAAACCGTGGCCGCTTTCAGCGGAGGTTTACCTGGTGGCCGATCCCCTCCTCGGGCTCCAAGTCCGGCAGGGACAACAGGTCAACCCCGGTCCCAGGCGGGAGAGAAAAATTTTCTAAGTCCGGCAGGGACAACAGGTCAACCCCGGTTCCGAGCGGGAGAGAAAAATTTTCTAAGTCCGGCAGGGACAACAGGTCAACCCCGGTCCCAGGCGGCAGAGAAAAAATTTCTAAGTCCGGCAGGGACAACAGGTCAACCCCGGTACCGGGCGGGAGAGAAAAAATTTCTAAGTCCGGCAGGGACAACAGGTCAACCCCGGTCCCAGGCTGGAGAGAAAAAATTTCTAAGTCCGGCAGGGACAACAGGTCAACCCCGGTCCCAGGCGGCAGAGAAAAAATTTCTAAGTCCGGCAGGGACAACAGGTCAACCCCGGTCCCAGGCGGGAGAGAAAAATTTTCTAAGTCCGGCAGGGACAACAGGTCAACCCCGGTCCCAGGCGGCAGAGAAAAAATTTCTAAGTCCGGCAGGGACAACAGGTCAACCCCGGTCCCAGGCGGGAGAGAAAAATTTTCTAAGTCCGGCAGGGACAACAGGTCAACCCCGGTCCCAGGCGGCAGAGAAAAAATTTCTAAGTCCGGCAGGGACAACAGGTCAACCCCGGTACCGGGCGGGAGAGAAAAAATTTCTAAGTCCGGCAGGGACAACAGGTCAACCCCGGTCCCAGGCTGGAGAGAAAAAATTTCTAAGTCCGGCAGGGACAACAGGTCAACCCCGGTCCCAGGCGGCAGAGAAAAAATTTCTAAGTCCGGCAGGGACAACAGGTCAACCCCGGTCCCAGGCGGCAGAGAAAAAATTTCTAAGTCCGGCAGGGACAACAGGTCAACCCCGGTCCCAGGCGGCAGAGAAAAAATTTCTAAGTCCGGCAGGGACAACAGGTCAACCCCGGTCCCAGGCGGGAGAGAAAAATTTTCTAAGTCCGGCAGGGACAACAGGTCAACCCCGGTCCCAGGCGGGAGAGAAAAATTTTCTAAGTCCGGCAGGGACAACAGGTCAACCCCGGTCCCAGGCGGCAGAGAAAAATTTTCTAAGTCCGGCAGGGACAACAGGTCAACCCCGGTCCCAGGCGGCAGAGAAAAAATTTCTAAGTCCGGCAGGGACAACAGGTCAACCCCGGTCCCAGGCTGGAGAGAAAAAATTTCTAAGTCCGGCAGGGACAACAGGTCAACCCCGGTCCCAGGCGGGAGAGAAAAAATTTCTAAGTCCGGCAGGGACAACAGGTCAACCCCGGTCCCGGGCTGGAGAGAAAAATTTTCTAAGTCCGGCAGGGACAACAGGTCAACCCCGGTCCCAGGCTGGAGAGAAAAAATTTCTAAGTCCGGCAGGGACAACAGGTCAACCCCGGTCCCAGGCGGCAGAGAAAAAATTTCTAAGTCCGGCAGGGACAACAGGTCAACCCCGGTCCCAGGCGGGAGAGAAAAATTTTCTAAGTCCGGCAGGGACAACAGGTCAACCCCGGTCCCAGGCGGCAGAGAAAAAATTTCTAAGTCCGGCAGGGACAACAGGTCAACCCCGGTACCGGGCGGGAGAGAAAAAATTTCTAAGTCCGGCAGGGACAACAGGTCAACCCCGGTCCCAGGCTGGAGAGAAAAAATTTCTAAGTCCGGCAGGGACAACAGGTCAACCCCGGTCCCAGGCGGCAGAGAAAAAATTTCTAAGTCCGGCAGGGACAACAGGTCAACCCCGGTCCCAGGCGGCAGAGAAAAAATTTCTAAGTCCGGCAGGGACAACAGGTCAACCCCGGTCCCAGGCGGCAGAGAAAAAATTTCTAAGTCCGGCAGGGACAACAGGTCAACCCCGGTCCCAGGCGGGAGAGAAAAATTTTCTAAGTCCGGCAGGGACAACAGGTCAACCCCGGTCCCAGGCGGGAGAGAAAAATTTTCTAAGTCCGGCAGGGACAACAGGTCAACCCCGGTCCCAGGCGGCAGAGAAAAATTTTCTAAGTCCGGCAGGGACAACAGGTCAACCCCGGTCCCAGGCGGCAGAGAAAAAATTTCTAAGTCCGGCAGGGACAACAGGTCAACCCCGGTCCCAGGCTGGAGAGAAAAAATTTCTAAGTCCGGCAGGGACAACAGGTCAACCCCGGTCCCAGGCGGGAGAGAAAAAATTTCTAAGTCCGGCAGGGACAACAGGTCAACCCCGGTCCCGGGCTGGAGAGAAAAATTTTCTAAGTCCGGCAGGGACAACAGGTCAACCCCGGTCCCAGGCTGGAGAGAAAAAATTTCTAAGTCCGGCAGGGACAACAGGTCAACCCCGGTCCCAGGCGGCAGAGAAAAAATTTCTAAGTCCGGCAGGGACAACAGGTCAACCCCGGTCCCAGGCGGGAGAGAAAAATTTTCTAAGTCCGGCAGGGACAACAGGTCAACCCCGGTCCCAGGCGGCAGAGAAAAAATTTCTAAGTCCGGCAGGGACAACAGGTCAACCCCGGTACCGGGCGGGAGAGAAAAAATTTCTAAGTCCGGCAGGGACAACAGGTCAACCCCGGTCCCAGGCGGCAGAGAAAAAATTTCTAAGTCCGGCAGGGACAACAGGTCAACCCCGGTCCCAGGCTGGAGAGAAAAATTTTCTAAGTCCGGCAGGGAGAACAGGTCAACCCCGGTCCCAGGCGGCAGAGAAAAATTTTCTAAGTCCGGCAGGGACAGCAGGTCAACCCCGGTCCCAGGCTGGAGAGAAAAATTTTCTAAGTCCGGCAGGGACAGCAGGTCAACCCCGGCCGCTTTAGCAGAGGTTGACCTGGTGTCCGATTCGCTCCCCGGGCACCAGGTCAACCTCTGGCGCTTTAGCAGAGGTTGACCTGGTGTCAGATTCGCTCCCCGGGCACCAGGTCAACCTCGGTCGCTTTAGCAGAGGTTGACCTGGTGTCCGATTCGCTCCCCGGGCACCAGGTAAACCGTGGCCGCTTTCAGCGGAGGTTGACCTGGTGGCCGATTCCCTCCTCGGGCTCCAAGTCCGGCAGGGACAGCAGGTCAACCCCGGTCCCAGGCGGGGAGAGAAAAAATTTCTAAGTCCGGCAGGGACAACAGGTCAACCCCGGTCCCAGGCTGGAGAGAAAAATTTTCCAAGTCCGGCAGGGACAGCAGGTCAACCCCGGCCGCTTCAGCTGAGGTTGACCTGGTGTCCGATTCGCTCCCCGGGCACCAGGTAAACCGTGGCCGCTTTCAGCGGAGGTTTACCTGGTGGCCGATCCCCTCCTCGGGCTCCAAGTCCGGCAGGGACAACAGGTCAACCCCGGTCCCAGGCGGGAGAGAAAAATTTTCTAAGTCCGGCAGGGACAACAGGTCAACCCCGGTCCCAGGCTGGAGAGAAAAATTTTCTAAGTCCGGCAGGGACAGCAGGTCAACCCCGGCCGCTTTAGCAGAGGTTGACCTGGTGTCCGATTCGCTCCCCGGGCACCAGGTCAACCTCTGGCGCTTTAGCAGAGGTTGACCTGGTGTCAGATTCGCTCCCCGGGCACCAGGTCAACCTCGGTCGCTTTAGCAGAGGTTGACCTGGTGTCCGATTCGCTCCCCGGGCACCAGGTAAACCGTGGCCGCTTTCAGCGGAGGTTGACCTGGTGGCCGATTCCCTCCTAGGGCTCCAAGTCCGGCAGGGACAGCAGGTCAACCCCGGTCCCAGGCGGGGAGAGAAAAAATTTCTAAGTCCGGCAGGGACAACAGGTCAACCCCGGTCCCAGGCTGGAGAGAAAAATTTTCCAAGTCCGGCAGGGACAGCAGGTCAACCCCGGTCCCAGGCGGGAGAGAAAAATTTTCTAAGTCCGGCAGGGACAACAGGTCAACCCCGGTCCCAGGCGGCAGAGAAAAAATTTCTAAGTCCGGCAGGGACAACAGGTCAACCCCGGTCCCAGGCGGGAGAGAAAAATTTTCTAAGTCCGGCAGGGACAACAGGTCAACCCCGGTCCCAGGCGGCAGAGAAAAAATTTCTAAGTCCGGCAGGGACAACAGGTCAACCCCGGTACCGGGCGGGAGAGAAAAAATTTCTAAGTCCGGCAGGGACAACAGGTCAACCCCGGTCCCAGGCTGGAGAGAAAAAATTTCTAAGTCCGGCAGGGACAACAGGTCAACCCCGGTCCCAGGCGGCAGAGAAAAAATTTCTAAGTCCGGCAGGGACAACAGGTCAACCCCGGTCCCAGGCGGGAGAGAAAAATTTTCTAAGTCCGGCAGGGACAACAGGTCAACCCCGGTCCCAGGCGGGAGAGAAAAATTTTCTAAGTCCGGCAGGGACAACAGGTCAAC
>NW_027439094.1:60000-70000 GCF_033958435.1 Carettochelys insculpta
GGTTGACCTGGTGGCCGATTCCCTCCCCGGGCACCAGGTCAACCTCCGCTACTTTCAGCGGGGGTTGACCTGGTGGCCGATTCGCTCCCCGGGCACCAGGTCAACCTCCGCTGCTTTCAGCGGGGGTTGACCTGGTGGCCGATTCGCTCCCCGGGCACCAGGTCAACCTCCGCTGCTTTCAGCGGGGGTTGACCTGGTGGCCCATTCGCTCCCCGGGCACCAGGTCAACCTCCGCTGCTTTCAGCGGGGGTTGACCTGGTGGCCGATTCCCTCCCCGGGCACCAGGTCAACCTCCGCTGCTTTCAGCGGGGGTTGACCTGGTGGCCGATTCCCTCCCCGGGCACCAGGTCAACCTCCCGTGCTTTCAGCGGGGGTTGACCTGGTGGCCGATTCCCTCCCCGGGCACCAGGTCAACCTCCGCTGCTTTCAGCGGGGGTTGACCTGGTGGCCGATTCGCTCCCCGGGCACCAGGTCAACCTCCGCTGCTTTCAGCGGGGGTTGACCTGGTGGCCCATTCGCTCCCCGGGCACCAGGTCAACCGCACCCTTTTTCGGCCGCCTTCGCCTCCAAATTTTTCCCCCCGTTTCCTTGCCCACTCCTCGGTCACTTCATACGCCCTCCCCCTTACATCCACCGTACGCAACACCTCCACCGGGCTTAATAGTCCACAACCGAGACCCAGGGCCTTCCCCGCTCTCAACAACCTCCACCCACGGTCCCCCTCCACCGGGCTTAATAGTCCACAACCGGGACCCAGGGCCTTCCCCGCTCTCAACAACCTCCACCCACGGTCCCCCTCCACCGGGCTTAATAGTCCACAACCGGGACCCAGGGCCTTCCCCGCTCTCAACAACCTCCACCCACGGTCCCCCTCCACCGGGCTTAATAGTCCACAACCGAGACCCAGGGCCTTCCCCGCTCTCAACAACCTCCACCCACGGTCCCCCTCCACCGGGCTTAATAGTCCACAACCGGGACCCAGGGCCTTCCCCGCTCTCAACAACCTCCACCCACGGTCCCCCAAGACGCACGTTCCAAGCCTTAACCCTCAGACCATCCACCCCCCGGGGGGGACCCCACACCCACCTGACCCCAACTCACTCCCACCAAAAACACCACCACCGCCACCGCCTCAACGGCCTGCCCAACCCAGCACTCCCACACACACACCTGCCCCACCAACGCTCCACACACGCTTTCTTCCCTCTCCCCGACCCGACCCAAGCCATCGCACCGCACCGGGTGAGGGCCTTAGCTTCCTCGCCCGCCCCCCCGCCCCCGACACGCAGGCAGGCAGAGGGAAAGGCCTCAGCGCCCCCCAGGACCGTCGCGCCGCCTTGGCCTCACGGCTTCCCTGCTCCCGCACGGCAGACACACGCCCCGCTCTACCCCCGCTGGGGCCAAAAGCTGCCTACGGCACCTGGGATTCCCAGGCGGTCACCCATCCAGGTACTAGCCAGGCCCGGGACGGTTTACCTTCCGAGATCGGACGAGATCGGGGGCATTCGGTCCGGTATGGCCGTAGGCCCCCGCCTCCCCGGGCTTTAGCGTCAGCAGCCTGGCCTCAGTCAGCCGGGCCCAAACAATTAACCCGGAGGCCGGGCCGAGGGAAAACTTCCTCCGAGCCGGCCCAAGGGGAAGGGAGGACGAGGACGCCGGGCCCGGGAGGTGACAGGACGTGCACGTCAGACCCGGGAAGCTGTGCGCCCCGAGGTTAACCCCCGGGCCGGGGCGGGGAGAGAAAAATGTTCTAAGTCCGGTAGGGACAGCAGGTCAACCCCGGTCCGAGGCGGGGAGAGAAATTTTCCAAGTCCGGCAGGGACAGCAGGTCAACCCCGGCCGCCGTAGCAGAGGTTGACCTGGTGTCCGATTCGCTCCCCGGGCACCAGGTCAACCTCGGGCGCTTTAGCGGAGGTTGACCTGGTGTCCGATTCGCTCCCCGGGCACCAGGTAAACCGTGGCCGCTTTCAGCGGAGGTTGACCTGGTGGCCGATCCCCTCCTCGGGCTCCAAGTCCGGCAGGGACAACAGGTCAACCCCGGTTCCGGGCGGGGAGAGAAAAATTTTCTAAGTCCGGCAGGGACAGCAGGTCAACCCCGGCCGCCGTAGCAGAGGTTGACCTGGTGTCCGATTCGCTCCCCGGGCACCAGGTCAACCTCGGGCGCTTTAGCAGAGGTTGACCTGGTGTCAGATTCGCTCCCCGGGCACCAGGTCAACCTCGGGCGCTTTAGCAGAGGTTGACCTGGTGTCCGATTCGGTCCCCGGGCACCAGGTAAACCGTGGCCGCTTTCAGCGGAGGTTGACCTGGTGGCCGATCCCCTCCTGGGGCTCCAAGTCCGGCAGGGACAGCAGGTCAACCCCGGTCCCAGGCGGGGAGAGAAAAAATTTCTAAGTCCTTCAGGGACAACAGGTCAACCCCGGTTCCGGGCGGGGAGAGAAAAATTTTCTAAGTCCGGCAGGGACAACAGGTCAACCCCGGTTCCGGGCGGGGAGAGAAAAATTTTCTAAGTCCGGCAGGGACAGCAGGTCAACCCCGGCCGCTTCAGCGGAGGTTGACCTGGTGTCCGATTCGGTCCCCGGGCACCAGGTAAACCGTGGCCGCTTTCAGCGGAGGTTGACCTGGTGGCCGATCCCCTCCTCGGGCTCCAAGTCCGGCAGGGACAGCAGGTCAACCCCGGCCGCTTTAGCAGAGGTTGACCTGGTGTCCGATTCGCTCCCCGGGCACCAGGTAAACCGTGGCCGCTTTCAGCGGAGGTTGACCTGGTGGCCGATCCCCTCCTCGGGCTCCAAGTCCGGCAGGGACAGCAGGTCAACCCCGGCCGCTTTAGCAGAGGTTGACCTGGTGTCCGATTCGCTCCCCGGGCACCAGGTAAACCGTGGCCGCTTTCAGCGGAGGTTGACCTGGTGGCCGATCCCCTCCTCGGGCTCCAAGTCCGGCAGGGACAGCAGGTGAACCCCGGCCGCTTTAGCAGAGGTTGACCTGGTGTCCGATTCGCTCCCCGGGCACCAGGTAAACCGTGGCCGCTTTCAGCGGAGGTTGACCTGGTGGCCGATCCCCTCCTCGGGCTCCAAGTCCGGCAGGGACAGCAGGTCAACCCCGGCCGCTTTAGCAGAGGTTGACCTGGTGTCCGATTCGCTCCCCGGGCACCAGGTAAACCGTGGCCGCTTTCAGCGGAGGTTGACCTGGTGGCCGATCCCCTCCTCGGGCTCCAAGTCCGGCAGGGACAACAGGTCAACCCCGGTTCCGGGCGGGGAGAGAAAAATTTTCTAAGTCCGGCAGGGACAGCAGGTCAACCCCGGCCGCCGTAGCAGAGGTTGACCTGGTGTCCGATTCGCTCCCCGGGCACCAGGTCAACCTCGGGCGCCTTAGCAGAGGTTGACCTGGTGTCCGATTCGCTCCCCGGGCACCAGGTAAACCGTGGCCGCTTTCAGCGGAGGTTGACCTGGTGGCCGATCCCCTCCTCGGGCTCCAAGTCCGGCAGGGACAGCAGGTGAACCCCGGCCGCTTTAGCAGAGGTTGACCTGGTGTCCGATTCGCTCCCCGGGCACCAGGTAAACCGTGGCCGCTTTCAGCGGAGGTTGACCTGGTGGCCGATCCCCTCCTCGGGCTCCAAGTCCGGCAGGGACAGCAGGTCAACCCCGGCCGCTTTAGCAGAGGTTGACCTGGTGTCCGATTCGCTCCCCGGGCACCAGGTAAACCGTGGCCGCTTTCAGCGGAGGTTGACCTGGTGGCCGATCCCCTCCTCGGGCTCCAAGTCCGGCAGGGACAACAGGTCAACCCCGGTTCCGGGCGGGGAGAGAAAAATTTTCTAAGTCCGGCAGGGACAGCAGGTCAACCCCGGCCGCCGTAGCAGAGGTTGACCTGGTGTCCGATTCGCTCCCCGGGCACCAGGTCAACCTCGGGCGCTTTAGCAGAGGTTGACCTGGTGTCCGATTCGGTCCCCGGGCACCAGGTAAACCGTGGCCGCTTTCAGCGGAGGTTGACCTGGTGGCCGATCCCCTCCTGGGGCTCCAAGTCCGGCAGGGACAGCAGGTCAACCCCGGTCCCAGGCGGGGAGAGAAAAAATTTCTAAGTCCTTCAGGGACAACAGGTCAACCCCGGTTCCGAGCGGGAGAGAAAAATTTTCCAAGTCCGGCAGGGACAACAGGTCAACCCCGGTTCCGGGCGGGGAGAGAAAAATTTTCAAAGTCCGGCAGGGACAGCAGGTCAACCCCGGCCGCTTCAGCGGAGGTTGACCTGGTGTCCGATTCGGTCCCCGGGCACCAGGTAAACCGTGGCCGCTTTCAGCGGAGGTTGACCTGGTGGCCGATCCCCTCCTCGGGCTCCAAGTCCGGCACGGACAGCAGGTCAACCCCGGCCGCTTTAGCAGAGGTTGACCTGGTGTCCGATTCGCTCCCCGGGCACCAGGTAAACCGTGGCCGCTTTCAGCGGAGGTTGACCTGGTGGCCGATCCCCTCCTCGGGCTCCAAGTCCGGCAGGGACAGCAGGTCAACCCCGGCCGCTTCAGCTGAGGTTGACCTGGTGTCCGATTCGCTCCCCGGGCACCAGGTAAACCGTGGCCGCTTTCAGCGGAGGTTGACCTGGTGGCCGATCCCCTCCTGGGGCTCCAAGTCCGGCAGGGACAACAGGTCAACCCCGGTCCCAGGCGGCAGAGAAAAATTTTCTAAGTCCGGCAGGGACAACAGGTCAACCCCGGTCCCAGGCGGGAGAGAAAAAATTTCTAAGTCCGGCAGGGACAACAGGTCAACCCCGGTCCCAGGCTGGAGAGAAAAATTTTCTAAGTCCGGCAGGGACAGCAGGTCAACCCCGGCCGCTTTAGCAGAGGTTGACCTGGTGTCCGATTCGCTCCCCGGGCACCAGGTCAACCTCTGGCGCTTTAGCAGAGGTTGACCTGGTGTCAGATTCGCTCCCCGGGCACCAGGTCAACCTCGGTCGCTTTAGCAGAGGTTGACCTGGTGTCCGATTCGCTCCCCGGGCACCAGGTAAACCGTGGCCGCTTTCAGCGGAGGTTGACCTGGTGGCCGATCCCCTCCTGGGGCTCCAAGTCCGGCAGGGACAACAGGTCAACCCCGGTCCCAGGCGGGGAGAGAAAAAATTTCTAAGTCCGGCAGGGACAACAGGTCAACCCCGGTCCCAGGCGGGGAGAGAAAAAATTTCTAAGTCCGGCAGGGACAACAGGTCAACCCCGGTCCCAGGCTGGAGAGAAAAATTTTCCAAGTCCGGCAGGGACAGCAGGTCAACCCCGGCCGCTTCAGCTGAGGTTGACCTGGTGTCCGATTCGCTCCCCGGGCACCAGGTAAACCGTGGCCGCTTTCAGCGGAGGTTTACCTGGTGGCCGATCCCCTCCTCGGGCTCCAAGTCCGGCAGGGACAACAGGTCAACCCCGGTCCCAGGCGGGAGAGAAAAATTTTCTAAGTCCGGCAGGGACAACAGGTCAACCCCGGTTCCGAGCGGGAGAGAAAAATTTTCTAAGTCCGGCAGGGACAACAGGTCAACCCCGGTCCCAGGCGGCAGAGAAAAAATTTCTAAGTCCGGCAGGGACAACAGGTCAACCCCGGTACCGGGCGGGAGAGAAAAAATTTCTAAGTCCGGCAGGGACAACAGGTCAACCCCGGTCCCAGGCTGGAGAGAAAAAATTTCTAAGTCCGGCAGGGACAACAGGTCAACCCCGGTCCCAGGCGGCAGAGAAAAAATTTCTAAGTCCGGCAGGGACAACAGGTCAACCCCGGTCCCAGGCGGGAGAGAAAAATTTTCTAAGTCCGGCAGGGACAACAGGTCAACCCCGGTCCCAGGCGGCAGAGAAAAAATTTCTAAGTCCGGCAGGGACAACAGGTCAACCCCGGTCCCAGGCGGGAGAGAAAAATTTTCTAAGTCCGGCAGGGACAACAGGTCAACCCCGGTCCCAGGCGGCAGAGAAAAAATTTCTAAGTCCGGCAGGGACAACAGGTCAACCCCGGTACCGGGCGGGAGAGAAAAAATTTCTAAGTCCGGCAGGGACAACAGGTCAACCCCGGTCCCAGGCTGGAGAGAAAAAATTTCTAAGTCCGGCAGGGACAACAGGTCAACCCCGGTCCCAGGCGGCAGAGAAAAAATTTCTAAGTCCGGCAGGGACAACAGGTCAACCCCGGTCCCAGGCGGCAGAGAAAAAATTTCTAAGTCCGGCAGGGACAACAGGTCAACCCCGGTCCCAGGCGGGAGAGAAAAATTTTCTAAGTCCGGCAGGGACAACAGGTCAACCCCGGTCCCAGGCGGGAGAGAAAAATTTTCTAAGTCCGGCAGGGACAACAGGTCAACCCCGGTCCCAGGCGGCAGAGAAAAATTTTCTAAGTCCGGCAGGGACAACAGGTCAACCCCGGTCCCAGGCGGCAGAGAAAAAATTTCTAAGTCCGGCAGGGACAACAGGTCAACCCCGGTCCCAGGCGGGAGAGAAAAAATTTCTAAGTCCGGCAGGGACAACAGGTCAACCCCGGTCCCAGGCGGGAGAGAAAAAATTTCTAAGTCCGGCAGGGACAACAGGTCAACCCCGGTCCCGGGCTGGAGAGAAAAATTTTCTAAGTCCGGCAGGGACAACAGGTCAACCCCGGTCCCAGGCTGGGGAGAAAAAATTTCTAAGTCCGGCAGGGACAACAGGTCAACCCCGGTCCCAGGCGGCAGAGAAAAAATTTCTAAGTCCGGCAGGGACAACAGGTCAACCCCGGTCCCAGGCGGGAGAGAAAAATTTTCTAAGTCCGGCAGGGACAACAGGTCAACCCCGGTCCCAGGCGGCAGAGAAAAAATTTCTAAGTCCGGCAGGGACAACAGGTCAACCCCGGTACCGGGCGGGAGAGAAAAAATTTCTAAGTCCGGCAGGGACAACAGGTCAACCCCGGTCCCAGGCGGCAGAGAAAAAATTTCTAAGTCCGGCAGGGACAACAGGTCAACCCCGGTCCCAGGCTGGAGAGAAAAATTTTCTAAGTCCGGCAGGGAGAACAGGTCAACCCCGGTCCCAGGCGGCAGAGAAAAATTTTCTAAGTCCGGCAGGGACAGCAGGTCAACCCCGGTCCCAGGCTGGAGAGAAAAATTTTCTAAGTCCGGCAGGGACAGCAGGTCAACCCCGGCCGCTTTAGCAGAGGTTGACCTGGTGTCCGATTCGCTCCCCGGGCACCAGGTCAACCTCTGGCGCTTTAGCAGAGGTTGACCTGGTGTCAGATTCGCTCCCCGGGCACCAGGTCAACCTCGGTCGCTTTAGCAGAGGTTGACCTGGTGTCCGATTCGCTCCCCGGGCACCAGGTAAACCGTGGCCGCTTTCAGCGGAGGTTGACCTGGTGGCCGATTCCCTCCTCGGGCTCCAAGTCCGGCAGGGACAGCAGGTCAACCCCGGTCCCAGGCGGGGAGAGAAAAAATTTCTAAGTCCGGCAGGGACAACAGGTCAACCCCGGTCCCAGGCTGGAGAGAAAAATTTTCCAAGTCCGGCAGGGACAGCAGGTCAACCCCGGCCGCTTCAGCTGAGGTTGACCTGGTGTCCGATTCGCTCCCCGGGCACCAGGTAAACCGTGGCCGCTTTCAGCGGAGGTTTACCTGGTGGCCGATCCCCTCCTCGGGCTCCAAGTCCGGCAGGGACAACAGGTCAACCCCGGTCCCAGGCGGGAGAGAAAAATTTTCTAAGTCCGGCAGGGACAACAGGTCAACCCCGGTCCCAGGCTGGAGAGAAAAATTTTCTAAGTCCGGCAGGGACAGCAGGTCAACCCCGGCCGCTTTAGCAGAGGTTGACCTGGTGTCCGATTCGCTCCCCGGGCACCAGGTCAACCTCTGGCGCTTTAGCAGAGGTTGACCTGGTGTCAGATTCGCTCCCCGGGCACCAGGTCAACCTCGGTCGCTTTAGCAGAGGTTGACCTGGTGTCCGATTCGCTCCCCGGGCACCAGGTAAACCGTGGCCGCTTTCAGCGGAGGTTGACCTGGTGGCCGATTCCCTCCTAGGGCTCCAAGTCCGGCAGGGACAGCAGGTCAACCCCGGTCCCAGGCGGGGAGAGAAAAAATTTCTAAGTCCGGCAGGGACAACAGGTCAACCCCGGTCCCAGGCTGGAGAGAAAAATTTTCCAAGTCCGGCAGGGACAGCAGGTCAACCCCGGTCCCAGGCGGGAGAGAAAAATTTTCTAAGTCCGGCAGGGACAACAGGTCAACCCCGGTCCCAGGCGGCAGAGAAAAAATTTCTAAGTCCGGCAGGGACAACAGGTCAACCCCGGTCCCAGGCGGGAGAGAAAAATTTTCTAAGTCCGGCAGGGACAACAGGTCAACCCCGGTCCCAGGCGGCAGAGAAAAAATTTCTAAGTCCGGCAGGGACAACAGGTCAACCCCGGTACCGGGCGGGAGAGAAAAAATTTCTAAGTCCGGCAGGGACAACAGGTCAACCCCGGTCCCAGGCTGGAGAGAAAAAATTTCTAAGTCCGGCAGGGACAACAGGTCAACCCCGGTCCCAGGCGGCAGAGAAAAAATTTCTAAGTCCGGCAGGGACAACAGGTCAACCCCGGTCCCAGGCGGGAGAGAAAAATTTTCTAAGTCCGGCAGGGACAACAGGTCAACCCCGGTCCCAGGCGGGAGAGAAAAATTTTCTAAGTCCGGCAGGGACAACAGGTCAACCCCGGTCCCAGGCGGCAGAGAAAAATTTTCTAAGTCCGGCAGGGACAACAGGTCAACCCCGGTCCCAGGCGGCAGAGAAAAATTTTCTAAGTCCGGCAGGGACAACAGGTCAACCCCGGTCCCAGGCTGGAGAGAAAAATTTTCTAAGTCCGGCAGGGACAGCAGGTCAACCCCGGCCGCTTTAGCAGAGGTTGACCTGGTGTCCGATTCGCTCCCCGGGCACCAGGTCAACCTCTGGCGCTTTAGCAGAGGTTGACCTGGTGTCAGATTCGCTCCCCGGGCACCAGGTCAACCTCGGTCGCTTTAGCAGAGGTTGACCTGGTGTCCGATTCGCTCCCCGGGCACCAGGTAAACCGTGGCCGCTTTCAGCGGAGGTTGACCTGGTGGCCGATTCCCTCCTCGGGCTCCAAGTCCGGCAGGGACAGCAGGTCAACCCCGGTCCCAGGCGGGGAGAGAAAAAATTTCTAAGTCCGGCAGGGACAACAGGTCAACCCCGGTCCCAGGCTGGAGAGAAAAATTTTCCAAGTCCGGCAGGGACAGCAGGTCAACCCCGGCCGCTTCAGCTGAGGTTGACCTGGTGTCCGATTCGCTCCCCGGGCACCAGGTAAACCGTGGCCGCTTTCAGCGGAGGTTTACCTGGTGGCCGATCCCCTCCTCGGGCTCCAAGTCCGGCAGGGACAACAGGTCAACCCCGGTCCCAGGCGGGAGAGAAAAATTTTCTAAGTCCGGCAGGGACAACAGGTCAACCCCGGTCCCAGGCTGGAGAGAAAAATTTTCTAAGTCCGGCAGGGACAGCAGGTCAACCCCGGCCGCTTTAGCAGAGGTTGACCTGGTGTCCGATTCGCTCCCCGGGCACCAGGTCAACCTCTGGCGCTTTAGCAGAGGTTGACCTGGTGTCAGATTCGCTCCCCGGGCACCAGGTCAACCTCGGTCGCTTTAGCAGAGGTTGACCTGGTGTCCGATTCGCTCCCCGGGCACCAGGTAAACCGTGGCCGCTTTCAGCGGAGGTTGACCTGGTGGCCGATTCCCTCCTAGGGCTCCAAGTCCGGCAGGGACAGCAGGTCAACCCCGGTCCCAGGCGGGGAGAGAAAAAATTTCTAAGTCCGGCAGGGACAACAGGTCAACCCCGGTCCCAGGCTGGAGAGAAAAATTTTCCAAGTCCGGCAGGGACAGCAGGTCAACCCCGGTCCCAGGCGGGAGAGAAAAATTTTCTAAGTCCGGCAGGGACAACAGGTCAACCCCGGTCCCAGGCGGCAGAGAAAAAATTTCTAAGTCCGGCAGGGACAACAGGTCAACCCCGGTCCCAGGCGGGAGAGAAAAATTTTCTAAGTCCGGCAGGGACAACAGGTCAACCCCGGTCCCAGGCGGCAGAGAAAAAATTTCT
>NW_027439095.1:0-5000 GCF_033958435.1 Carettochelys insculpta
GGTCAACCTCCGCTGAAAGCGGCCACGGTTTACCTGGTGCCCGGGGAGCGAATCGGACACCAGGTCAACCTCTGCTAAAGCGCCCGAGGTTGACCTGGTGCCCGGGGAGCGAATCTGACACCAGGTCAACCTCTGCTAAAGCGCCCGAGGTTGACCTGGTGCCCGGGGAGCGAATCGGACACCAGGTCAACCTCTGCTAAAGCGCCCGAGGTTGACCTGGTGCCCGGGGAGCGAATCGGACACCAGGTCAACCTCAGCTGAAGCGGCCGGGGTTGACCTGCTGTCCCTGCCGGACTTAGAAAATTTTTCTCTCCAGCCTGGGACCGGGGTTGACCTGTTGTCCCTGCCGGACTTAGAAAATTTTTCCCTCCCGCCTGGGACCGGGGTTGACCTGTTGTCCCTGCCGGACTTAGAAAATTTTTCTCTCCCGCCTGGGACCGGGGTTGACCTGTTGTCCCTGCCGGACTTAGAAAATTTTTCTCTCCCGCCTGGGACCGGGGTTGACCTGTTGTCCCTGCCGGACTTGGAGCCCGAGGAGGGGATCGGCCACCAGGTCAACCTCCGCTGAAAGCGGCCACGGTTTACCTGGTGCCCGGGGAGCGAATCGGACACCAGGTCAACCTCTGCTAAAGCGGCCGGGGTTGACCTGCTGTCCCTGCCGGACTTGGAGCCCGAGGAGGAGATCGGCCACCAGGTCAACCTCCGCTGAAAGCGGCCACGGTTTACCTGGTGCCCGGGGACCGAATCGGACACCAGGTCAACCTCCGCTGAAGCGGCCGGGGTTGACCTGCTGTCCCTGCCGGACTTAAAAAATTTTTCTCTCCCCGCCCGGAACCGGGGTTGACCTGTTGTCCCTGCCGGACTTAGAAAATTTTTCTCTCCCCGCCCGGAACCGGGGTTGACCTGTTGTCCCTGCCGGACTTGGAAAATTTTTCTCTCCCGCTCGGAACCGGGGTTGACCTGTTGTCCCTGCCGGACTTGGAGCCCCAGGAGGGGATCGGCCACCAGGTCAACCTCCGCTGAAAGCGTCCACGGTTTACCTGGTGCCCGGGGAACGAATCGGACACCAGGTCAACCTCTGCTAAAGCGCCCGAGGTTGACCTGCTGCCCGGGGAGCGAATCTGACACCAGGTCAACCTCTGCTAAAGCGCCCGAGGTTGACCTGGTGCCCGGGGAGCGAATCGGACACCAGGTCAACCTCTGCTACGGCGGCCGGGGTTGACCTGCTGTCCCTGCCGGACTTAGAAAATTTTTCTCTCCCCGCCCGGAACCGGGGTTGACCTGTTGTCCCTGCCGGACTTGGAGCCCGAGGAGGGGATCGGCCACCAGGTCAACCTCCGCTGAAAGCGGCCACGGTTTACCTGGTGCCCGGGGAGCGAATCGGACACCAGGTCAACCTCTGCTAAAGCGGCCGGGGTTGACCTGCTGTCCCTGCCGGACTTGGAGCCCGAGGAGGGGATCGGCCACCAGGTCAACCTCCGCTGAAAGCGGCCACGGTTTACCTGGTGCCCGGGGAGCGAATCGGACACCAGGTCAACCTCTGCTAAAGCGGCCGGGGTTCACCTGCTGTCCCTGCCGGACTTGGAGCCCGAGGAGGGGATCGGCCACCAGGTCAACCTCCGCTGAAAGCGGCCACGGTTTACCTGGTGCCCGGGGAGTGAATCGGACACCAGGTCAACCTCTGCTAAAGCGCCCGAGGTTGACCTGCTGCCCGGGGAGCGAATCTGACACCAGGTCAACCTCTGCTAAGGCGCCCGAGGTTGACCTGGTGCCCGGGGAGCGAATCGGACACCAGGTCAACCTCCGCTAAAGCGCCCGAGGTTGACCTGGTGCCCGGGGAGCGAATCGGACACCAGGTCAACCTCTGCTACGGCGGCCGGGGTTGACCTGCTGTCCCTGCCGGACTTAGAAAATTTTTCTCTCCCCGCCCGGAACGGGGGTTGACCTGTTGTCCCTGCCGGACTTGGAGCCCGAGGAGGGGATCGGCCACCAGGTCAACCTCCGCTCAAAGCGGCCACGGTTTACCTGGTGCCCGGGGAGCGAATCGGACACCAGGTCAACCTCTGCTAAAGCGGCCGGGGTTGACCTGCTGTCCCTGCCGGACTTGGAGCCCGAGGAGGGGATCGGCCACCAGGTCAACCTCCGCTGAAAGCGGCCACGGTTTACCTGGTGCCCGGGGAGCGAATCGGACACCAGGTCAACCTCTGCTAAAGCGGCCGGGGTTCACCTGCTGTCCCTGCCGGACTTGGAGCCCGAGGAGGGGATCGGCCACCAGGTCAACCTCCGCTGAAAGCGGCCACGGTTTACCTGGTGCCCGGGGAGCGAATCGGACACCAGGTCAACCTCTGCTAAAGCGCCCGAGGTTGACCTGGTGCCCGGGGAGCGAATCTGACACCAGGTCAACCTCCGCTAAAGCGCCCGAGGTTGACCTGGTGCCCGGGGAGCGAATCGGACACCAGGTCAACCTCCGCTAAAGCGCCCGAGGTTGACCTGGTGCCCGGGGAGCGAATCGGACACCAGGTCAACCTCTGCTACGGCGGCCGGGGTTGACCTGCTGTCCCTGCCGGACTTGGAAAATTTCTCTCCCCGCCTCGGACCGGGGTTGACCTGCTGTCCCTACCGGACTTAGAACATTTTTCTCTCCCCGCCCCGGCCCGGGGGTTAACCTCGGGGCACACAGCTTCCCGGGTCTGACGTGCACGTCCTGTCACCTCCCGGGCCCGGCGTCCTCGTCCTCCCTTCCCCTTGGGCCGGCTCGGAGGAAGTTTTCCCTCGGCCCGGCCTCCGGGTTAATTGTTTGGGCCCGGCTGACTGAGGCCAGGCTGCTGACGCTAAAGCCCGGGGAGGCGGGGGCCTACGGCCATACCGGACCGAATGCCCCCGATCTCGTCCGATCTCGGAAGGTAAACCGTCCCGGGCCTGGCTAGTACCTGGATGGGTGACCGCCTGGGAATCCCAGGTGCCGTAGGCAGCTTTTGGCCCCAGCGGGGGTAGAGCGGGGCGTGTGTCTGCCGTGCGGGAGCAGGGAAGCCGTGAGGCCAAGGCGGCGCGACGGTCCTGGGGGGCGCTGAGGCCTTTCCCTCTGCCTGCCTGCGTGTCGGGGGCGGGGGGGCGGGCGAGGAAGCTTAGGCCCTCACCCGGTGCGGTGCGATGGCTTGGGTCGGGTCGGGGAGAGGGAAGAAAGCGTGTGTGGAGCGTTGGTGGGGCAGGTGTGTGTGTGGGAGTGCTGGGTTGGGCAGGCCGTTGAGGCGGTGGCGGTGGTGGTGTTTTTGGTGGGAGTGAGTTGGGGTCAGGTGGGTGTGGGGTCCCCCCCGGGGGGTGGATGGTCTGAGGGTTAAGGCTTGGAACGTGCGTCTTGGGGGACCGTGGGTGGAGGTTGTTGAGAGCGGGGAAGGCCCTGGGTCTCGGTTGTGGACTATTAAGCCCGGTGGAGGGGGACCGTGGGTGGAGGTTGTTGAGAGCGGGGAAGGCCCTGGGTCCCGGTTGTGGACTATTAAGCCCGGTGGAGGGGGACCGTGGGTGGAGGTTGTTGAGAGCGGGGAAGGCCCTGGGTCCCGGTTGTGGACTATTAAGCCCGGTGGAGGGGGACCGTGGGTGGAGGTTGTTGAGAGCGGGGAAGGCCCTGGGTCTCGGTTGTGGACTATTAAGCCCGGTGGAGGGGGACCGTGGGTGGAGGTTGTTGAGAGCGGGGAAGGCCCTGGGTCCCGGTTGTGGACTATTAAGCCCGGTGGAGGGGGACCGTGGGTGGAGGTTGTTGAGAGCGGGGAAGGCCCTGGGTCCCGGTTGTGGACTATTAAGCCCGGTGGAGGGGGACCGTGGGTGGAGGTTGTTGAGAGCGGGGAAGGCCCTGGTTCCCGGTTGTGGACTATTAAGCCCGGTGGAGGGGGACCGTGGGTGGAGGTTGTTGAGAGCGGGGAAGGCCCTGGGTCTCGGTTGTGGACTATTAAGCCCGGTGGAGGGGGACCGTGGGTGGAGGTTGTTGAGAGCGGGGAAGGCCCTGGGTCCCGGTTGTGGACTATTAAGCCCGGTGGAGGGGGACCGTGGGTGGAGGTTGTTGAGAGCGGGGAAGGCCCTGGGTCCTGGTTGTGGACTATTAAGCCCGGTGGAGGTGTTGCGTACGGTGGATGTAAGGGGGAGGGCGTATGAAGTGACCGAGGAGTGGGCAAGGAAACGGGGGGAAAAATTTGGAGGCGAAGGCGGCCGAAAAAGGGTGCGGTTGACCTGGTGCCCGGGGAGCGAATGGGCCACCAGGTCAACCCCCGCTGAAAGCAGCGGAGGTTGACCTGGTGCCCGGGGAGCGAATCGGCCACCAGGTCAACCCCCGCTGAAAGCAGCGGAGGTTGACCTGGTGCCCGGGGAGGGAATCGGCCACCAGGTCAACCCCCGCTGAAAGCACGGGAGGTTGACCTGGTGCCCGGGGAAGGAATCGGCCACCAGGTCAACCCCCGCTGAAAGCACCGGAGGTTGACCTGGTGCCTGGGGAGCGAATCGGCCACCAGGTCAACCCCCGCTGAAAGCAGCGGAGGTTGACCTGGTGCCCTGGGAGCGAATCGGCCACCAGGTCAACCCCCGCTGAAAGCAGCGGAGGTTGACCTGGTGCCCGGGGAGCGAATCGGCCACCAGGTCAACCCCCGCTGAAAGCAGCGGAGGTTGACCTGGTGCCCGGGGAGGGAATCGGCCACCAGGTCAACCCCCGCTGAAAGCAGCGGAGGTTGACCTGGTGCCCGGGGAGGGAATCGGCCACCAGGTCAACCCCCGCTGAAAGCAGCGGAGGTTGACCTGGTGCCCGGGGAGCGAATCGGCCACCAGGTCAACCCCCGCTGAAAGCAGCGGAGGTTGACCTGGTGCCCGGGGAGGGAATCGGCCACCAGGTCAACCCCCGCTGAAAGCAGCGGAGGTTGACCTGGTGCCGAGGTTGACCTGGTGCCCGGGGAGCGAATCGGCCACCAGGTCAACCCCCGCTGAAAGCAGCGGAGGTTGACCTGGTGCCCGGGGAGCGA
>NW_027439095.1:22500-32500 GCF_033958435.1 Carettochelys insculpta
CGGGGTTGACCTGTTGTCCCTGCCGGACTTAGAAATTTTTTCTCTGCCGCCTGGGACCGGGGTTGACCTGTTGTCCCTGCCGGACTTAGAAAATTTTTCTCTCCCGCCTGGGACCGGGGTTGACCTGTTGTCCCTGCCGGACTTAGAAATTTTTTCTCTGCCGCCTGGGACCGGGGTTGACCTGTTGTCCCTGCCGGACTTAGAAAATTTTTCTCTCCCGCCTGGGACCGGGGTTGACCTGCTGTCCCTGCCGGACTTGGAAAATTTTTCTCTCCAGCCTGGGACCGGGGTTGACCTGTTGTCCCTGCCGGACTTAGAAATTTTTTCTCTCCCCGCCTGGGACCGGGGTTGACCTGCTGTCCCTGCCGGACTTGGAGCCCTAGGAGGGAATCGGCCACCAGGTCAACCTCCGCTGAAAGCGGCCACGGTTTACCTGGTGCCCGGGGAGCGAATCGGACACCAGGTCAACCTCTGCTAAAGCGACCGAGGTTGACCTGGTGCCCGGGGAGCGAATCTGACACCAGGTCAACCTCTGCTAAAGCGCCAGAGGTTGACCTGGTGCCCGGGGAGCGAATCGGACACCAGGTCAACCTCTGCTAAAGCGGCCGGGGTTGACCTGCTGTCCCTGCCGGACTTAGAAAATTTTTCTCTCCAGCCTGGGACCGGGGTTGACCTGTTGTCCCTGCCGGACTTAGAAAATTTTTCTCTCCCGCCTGGGACCGGGGTTGACCTGTTGTCCCTGCCGGACTTGGAGCCCGAGGAGGGGATCGGCCACCAGGTAAACCTCCGCTGAAAGCGGCCACGGTTTACCTGGTGCCCGGGGAGCGAATCGGACACCAGGTCAACCTCAGCTGAAGCGGCCGGGGTTGACCTGCTGTCCCTGCCGGACTTGGAAAATTTTTCTCTCCAGCCTGGGACCGGGGTTGACCTGTTGTCCCTGCCGGACTTAGAAATTTTTTCTCTCCCCGCCTGGGACCGGGGTTGACCTGCTGTCCCTGCCGGACTTGGAGCCCGAGGAGGGAATCGGCCACCAGGTCAACCTCCGCTGAAAGCGGCCACGGTTTACCTGGTGCCCGGGGAGCGAATCGGACACCAGGTCAACCTCTGCTAAAGCGACCGAGGTTGACCTGGTGCCCGGGGAGCGAATCTGACACCAGGTCAACCTCTGCTAAAGCGCCAGAGGTTGACCTGGTGCCCGGGGAGCGAATCGGACACCAGGTCAACCTCTGCTAAAGCGGCCGGGGTTGACCTGCTGTCCCTGCCGGACTTAGAAAATTTTTCTCTCCAGCCTGGGACCGGGGTTGACCTGTTGTCCCTGCCGGACTTAGAAAATTTTTCTCTGCCGCCTGGGACCGGGGTTGACCTGTTGTCCCTGCCGGACTTAGAAAATTTTTCTCTGCCGCCTGGGACCGGGGTTGACCTGTTGTCCCTGCCGGACTTAGAAAATTTTTCTCTCCCGCCTGGGACCGGGGTTGACCTGTTGTCCCTGCCGGACTTAGAAAATTTTTCTCTCCCGCCTGGGACCGGGGTTGACCTGTTGTCCCTGCCGGACTTAGAAATTTTTTCTCTGCCGCCTGGGACCGGGGTTGACCTGTTGTCCCTGCCGGACTTAGAAATTTTTTCTCTCCAGCCTGGGACCGGGGTTGACCTGTTGTCCCTGCCGGACTTAGAAATTTTTTCTCTCCCGCCCGGTACCGGGGTTGACCTGTTGTCCCTGCCGGACTTAGAAATTTTTTCTCTGCCGCCTGGGACCGGGGTTGACCTGTTGTCCCTGCCGGACTTAGAAAATTTTTCTCTCCCGCCTGGGACCGGGGTTGACCTGTTGTCCCTGCCGGACTTAGAAATTTTTTCTCTGCCGCCTGGGACCGGGGTTGACCTGTTGTCCCTGCCGGACTTAGAAAATTTTTCTCTCCCGCCTGGGACCGGGGTTGACCTGCTGTCCCTGCCGGACTTGGAAAATTTTTCTCTCCAGCCTGGGACCGGGGTTGACCTGTTGTCCCTGCCGGACTTGGAGCCCTAGGAGGGAATCGGCCACCAGGTCAACCTCCGCTGAAAGCGGCCACGGTTTACCTGGTGCCCGGGGAGCGAATCGGACACCAGGTCAACCTCTGCTAAAGCGACCGAGGTTGACCTGGTGCCCGGGGAGCGAATCTGACACCAGGTCAACCTCTGCTAAAGCGCCAGAGGTTGACCTGGTGCCCGGGGAGCGAATCGGACACCAGGTCAACCTCTGCTAAAGCGGCCGGGGTTGACCTGCTGTCCCTGCCGGACTTAGAAAATTTTTCTCTCCAGCCTGGGACCGGGGTTGACCTGTTGTCCCTGCCGGACTTAGAAAATTTTTCTCTCCCGCCTGGGACCGGGGTTGACCTGTTGTCCCTGCCGGACTTGGAGCCCGAGGAGGGGATCGGCCACCAGGTAAACCTCCGCTGAAAGCGGCCACGGTTTACCTGGTGCCCGGGGAGCGAATCGGACACCAGGTCAACCTCAGCTGAAGCGGCCGGGGTTGACCTGCTGTCCCTGCCGGACTTGGAAAATTTTTCTCTCCAGCCTGGGACCGGGGTTGACCTGTTGTCCCTGCCGGACTTAGAAATTTTTTCTCTCCCCGCCTGGGACCGGGGTTGACCTGCTGTCCCTGCCGGACTTGGAGCCCGAGGAGGGAATCGGCCACCAGGTCAACCTCCGCTGAAAGCGGCCACGGTTTACCTGGTGCCCGGGGAGCGAATCGGACACCAGGTCAACCTCTGCTAAAGCGACCGAGGTTGACCTGGTGCCCGGGGAGCGAATCTGACACCAGGTCAACCTCTGCTAAAGCGCCAGAGGTTGACCTGGTGCCCGGGGAGCGAATCGGACACCAGGTCAACCTCTGCTAAAGCGGCCGGGGTTGACCTGCTGTCCCTGCCGGACTTAGAAAATTTTTCTCTCCAGCCTGGGACCGGGGTTGACCTGCTGTCCCTGCCGGACTTAGAAAATTTTTCTCTGCCGCCTGGGACCGGGGTTGACCTGTTCTCCCTGCCGGACTTAGAAAATTTTTCTCTCCAGCCTGGGACCGGGGTTGACCTGTTGTCCCTGCCGGACTTAGAAATTTTTTCTCTGCCGCCTGGGACCGGGGTTGACCTGTTGTCCCTGCCGGACTTAGAAATTTTTTCTCTCCCGCCCGGTACCGGGGTTGACCTGTTGTCCCTGCCGGACTTAGAAATTTTTTCTCTGCCGCCTGGGACCGGGGTTGACCTGTTGTCCCTGCCGGACTTAGAAAATTTTTCTCTCCCGCCTGGGACCGGGGTTGACCTGTTGTCCCTGCCGGACTTAGAAATTTTTTCTCTGCCGCCTGGGACCGGGGTTGACCTGTTGTCCCTGCCGGACTTAGAAATTTTTTCTCTCCAGCCTGGGACCGGGGTTGACCTGTTGTCCCTGCCGGACTTAGAAAATTTTTCTCTCCAGCCCGGGACCGGGGTTGACCTGTTGTCCCTGCCGGACTTAGAAATTTTTTCTCTCCCGCCTGGGACCGGGGTTGACCTGTTGTCCCTGCCGGACTTAGAAATTTTTTCTCTGCCGCCTGGGACCGGGGTTGACCTGTTGTCCCTGCCGGACTTAGAAAATTTTTCTCTGCCGCCTGGGACCGGGGTTGACCTGTTGTCCCTGCCGGACTTAGAAAATTTTTCTCTCCCGCCTGGGACCGGGGTTGACCTGTTGTCCCTGCCGGACTTAGAAAATTTTTCTCTCCCGCCTGGGACCGGGGTTGACCTGTTGTCCCTGCCGGACTTAGAAATTTTTTCTCTGCCGCCTGGGACCGGGGTTGACCTGTTGTCCCTGCCGGACTTAGAAATTTTTTCTCTGCCGCCTGGGACCGGGGTTGACCTGTTGTCCCTGCCGGACTTAGAAATTTTTTCTCTGCCGCCTGGGACCGGGGTTGACCTGTTGTCCCTGCCGGACTTAGAAATTTTTTCTCTCCAGCCTGGGACCGGGGTTGACCTGTTGTCCCTGCCGGACTTAGAAATTTTTTCTCTCCCGCCCGGTACCGGGGTTGACCTGTTGTCCCTGCCGGACTTAGAAATTTTTTCTCTGCCGCCTGGGACCGGGGTTGACCTGTTGTCCCTGCCGGACTTAGAAAATTTTTCTCTCCCGCCTGGGACCGGGGTTGACCTGTTGTCCCTGCCGGACTTAGAAATTTTTTCTCTGCCGCCTGGGACCGGGGTTGACCTGTTGTCCCTGCCGGACTTAGAAAATTTTTCTCTCCCGCCTGGGACCGGGGTTGACCTGTTGTCCCTGCCGGACTTAGAAATTTTTTCTCTGCCGCCTGGGACCGGGGTTGACCTGTTGTCCCTGCCGGACTTAGAAATTTTTTCTCTCCAGCCTGGGACCGGGGTTGACCTGTTGTCCCTGCCGGACTTAGAAATTTTTTCTCTCCCGCCCGGTACCGGGGTTGACCTGTTGTCCCTGCCGGACTTAGAAATTTTTTCTCTGCCGCCTGGGACCGGGGTTGACCTGTTGTCCCTGCCGGACTTAGAAAATTTTTCTCTCCCGCTCGGAACCGGGGTTGACCTGTTGTCCCTGCCGGACTTAGAAAATTTTTCTCTCCCGCCTGGGACCGGGGTTGACCTGTTGTCCCTGCCGGACTTGGAGCCCGAGGAGGGGATCGGCCACCAGGTAAACCTCCGCTGAAAGCGGCCACGGTTTACCTGGTGCCCGGGGAGCGAATCGGACACCAGGTCAACCTCAGCTGAAGCGGCCGGGGTTGACCTGCTGTCCCTGCCGGACTTGGAAAATTTTTCTCTCCAGCCTGGGACCGGGGTTGACCTGTTGTCCCTGCCGGACTTAGAAATTTTTTCTCTCCCCGCCTGGGACCGGGGTTGACCTGTTGTCCCTGCCGGACTTAGAAATTTTTTCTCTCCCCGCCTGGGACCGGGGTTGACCTGTTGTCCCTGCCGGACTTGGAGCCCCAGGAGGGGATCGGCCACCAGGTCAACCTCCGCTGAAAGCGGCCACGGTTTACCTGGTGCCCGGGGAGCGAATCGGACACCAGGTCAACCTCTGCTAAAGCGACCGAGGTTGACCTGGTGCCCGGGGAGCGAATCTGACACCAGGTCAACCTCTGCTAAAGCGCCAGAGGTTGACCTGGTGCCCGGGGAGCGAATCGGACACCAGGTCAACCTCTGCTAAAGCGGCCGGGGTTGACCTGCTGTCCCTGCCGGACTTAGAAAATTTTTCTCTCCAGCCTGGGACCGGGGTTGACCTGTTGTCCCTGCCGGACTTAGAAATTTTTTCTCTCCCGCCTGGGACCGGGGTTGACCTGTTGTCCCTGCCGGACTTAGAAAATTTTTCTCTGCCGCCTGGGACCGGGGTTGACCTGTTGTCCCTGCCGGACTTGGAGCCCCAGGAGGGGATCGGCCACCAGGTCAACCTCCGCTGAAAGCGGCCACGGTTTACCTGGTGCCCGGGGAGCGAATCGGACACCAGGTCAACCTCAGCTGAAGCGGCCGGGGTTGACCTGCTGTCCCTGCCGGACTTGGAGCCCGAGGAGGGGATCGGCCACCAGGTCAACCTCCGCTGAAAGCGGCCACGGTTTACCTGGTGCCCGGGGAGCGAATCGGACACCAGGTCAACCTCTGCTAAAGCGGCCGGGGTTGACCTGCTGTCCGTGCCGGACTTGGAGCCCGAGGAGGGGATCGGCCACCAGGTCAACCTCCGCTGAAAGCGGCCACGGTTTACCTGGTGCCCGGGGACCGAATCGGACACCAGGTCAACCTCCGCTGAAGCGGCCGGGGTTGACCTGCTGTCCCTGCCGGACTTTGAAAATTTTTCTCTCCCCGCCCGGAACCGGGGTTGACCTGTTGTCCCTGCCGGACTTGGAAAATTTTTCTCTCCCGCTCGGAACCGGGGTTGACCTGTTGTCCCTGAAGGACTTAGAAATTTTTTCTCTCCCCGCCTGGGACCGGGGTTGACCTGCTGTCCCTGCCGGACTTGGAGCCCCAGGAGGGGATCGGCCACCAGGTCAACCTCCGCTGAAAGCGGCCACGGTTTACCTGGTGCCCGGGGACCGAATCGGACACCAGGTCAACCTCTGCTAAAGCGCCCGAGGTTGACCTGGTGCCCGGGGAGCGAATCGGACACCAGGTCAACCTCTGCTACGGCGGCCGGGGTTGACCTGCTGTCCCTGCCGGACTTAGAAAATTTTTCTCTCCCCGCCCGGAACCGGGGTTGACCTGTTGTCCCTGCCGGACTTGGAGCCCGAGGAGGGGATCGGCCACCAGGTCAACCTCCGCTGAAAGCGGCCACGGTTTACCTGGTGCCCGGGGAGCGAATCGGACACCAGGTCAACCTCTGCTAAAGCGGCCGGGGTTGACCTGCTGTCCCTGCCGGACTTGGAGCCCGAGGAGGGGATCGGCCACCAGGTCAACCTCCGCTGAAAGCGGCCACGGTTTACCTGGTGCCCGGGGAGCGAATCGGACACCAGGTCAACCTCTGCTAAAGCGGCCGGGGTTCACCTGCTGTCCCTGCCGGACTTGGAGCCCGAGGAGGGGATCGGCCACCAGGTCAACCTCCGCTGAAAGCGGCCACGGTTTACCTGGTGCCCGGGGAGCGAATCGGACACCAGGTCAACCTCTGCTAAGGCGCCCGAGGTTGACCTGGTGCCCGGGGAGCGAATCGGACACCAGGTCAACCTCTGCTACGGCGGCCGGGGTTGACCTGCTGTCCCTGCCGGACTTAGAAAATTTTTCTCTCCCCGCCCGGAACCGGGGTTGACCTGTTGTCCCTGCCGGACTTGGAGCCCGAGGAGGGGATCGGCCACCAGGTCAACCTCCGCTGAAAGCGGCCACGGTTTACCTGGTGCCCGGGGAGCGAATCGGACACCAGGTCAACCTCTGCTAAAGCGGCCGGGGTTGACCTGCTGTCCCTGCCGGACTTGGAGCCCGAGGAGGGGATCGGCCACCAGGTCAACCTCCGCTGAAAGCGGCCACGGTTTACCTGGTGCCCGGGGAGCGAATCGGACACCAGGTCAACCTCTGCTAAAGCGGCCGGGGTTCACCTGCTGTCCCTGCCGGACTTGGAGCCCGAGGAGGGGATCGGCCACCAGGTCAACCTCCGCTGAAAGCGGCCACGGTTTACCTGGTGCCCGGGGAGCGAATCGGACACCAGGTCAACCTCTGCTAAAGCGGCCGGGGTTGACCTGCTGTCCCTGCCGGACTTGGAGCCCGAGGAGGGGATCGGCCACCAGGTCAACCTCCGCTGAAAGCGGCCACGGTTTACCTGGTGCCCGGGGAGCGAATCGGACACCAGGTCAACCTCTGCTAAAGCGGCCGGGGTTCACCTGCTGTCCCTGCCGGACTTGGAGCCCGAGGAGGGGATCGGCCACCAGGTCAACCTCCGCTGAAAGCGGCCACGGTTTACCTGGTGCCCGGGGAGCGAATCGGACACCAGGTCAACCTCTGCTAAGGCGCCCGAGGTTGACCTGGTGCCCGGGGAGCGAATCGGACACCAGGTCAACCTCCGCTAAAGCGCCCGAGGTTGACCTGGTGCCCGGGGAGCGAATCGGACACCAGGTCAACCTCTGCTACGGCGGCCGGGGTTGACCTGCTGTCCCTGCCGGACTTGGAAAATTTCTCTCCCCGCCTCGGACCGGGGTTGACCTGCTGTCCCTACCGGACTTAGAACATTTTTCTCTCCCCGCCCCGGCCCGGGGGTTAACCTCGGGGCGCACAGCTTCCCGGGTCTGACGTGCACGTCCTGTCACCTCCCGGGCCCGGCGTCCTCGTCCTCCCTTCCCCTTGGGCCGGCTCGGAGGAAGTTTTCCCTCGGCCCGGCCTCCGGGTTAATTGTTTGGGCCCGGCTGACTGAGGCCAGGCTGCTGACGCTAAAGCCCGGGGAGGCGGGGGCCTACGGCCATACCGGACCGAATGCCCCCGATCTCGTCCGATCTCGGAAGGTAAACCGTCCCGGGCCTGGCTAGTACCTGGATGGGTGACCGCCTGGGAATCCCAGGTGCCGTAGGCAGCTTTTGGCCCCAGCGGGGGTAGAGCGGGGCGTGTGTCTGCCGTGCGGGAGCAGGGAAGCCGTGAGGCCAAGGCGGCGCGACGGTCCTGGGGGGCGCTGAGGCCTTTCCCTCTGCCTGCCTGCGTGTCGGGGGCGGGGGGGCGGGCGAGGAAGCTAAGGCCCTCACCCGGTGCGGTGCGATGGCTTGGGTCGGGTCGGGGAGAGGGAAGAAAGCGTGTGTGGAGCGTTGGTGGGGCAGGTGTGTGTGTGGGAGTGCTGGGTTGGGCAGGCCGTTGAGGCGGTGGCGGTGGTGGTGTTTTTGGTGGGAGTGAGTTGGGGTCAGGTGGGTGTGGGGTCCCCCCCGGGGGGTGGATGGTCTGAGGGTTAAGGCTTGGAACGTGCGTCTTGGGGGACCGTGGGTGGAGGTTGTTGAGAGCGGGGAAGGCCCTGGGTCCCGGTTGTGGACTATTAAGCCCGGTGGAGGGGGACCGTGGGTGGAGGTTGTTGAGAGCGGGGAAGGCCCTGGGTCTCGGTTGTGGACTATTAAGCCCGGTGGAGGGGGACCGTGGGTGGAGGTTGTTGAGAGCGGGGAAGGCCCTGGGTCCCGGTTGTGGACTATTAAGCCCGGTGGAGGGGGACCGTGGGTGGAGGTTGTTGAGAGCGGGGAAGGCCCTGGGTCCCGGTTGTGGACTATTAAGCCCGGTGGAGGGGGACCGTGGGTGGAGGTTGTTGAGAGCGGGGAAGGCCCTGGGTCTCGGTTGTGGACTATTAAGCCCGGTGGAGGTGTTGCGTACGGTGGATGTAAGGGGGAGGGCGTATGAAGTGACCGAGGAGTGGGCAAGGAAACGGGGGGAAAAATTTGGAGGCGAAGGCGGCCGAAAAAGGGTGCGGTTGACCTGGTGCCCGGGGAGCGAATGGGCCACCAGGTCAACCCCCGCTGAAAGCAGCGGAGGTTGACCTGGTGCCCGGGGAGCGAATGGGCCACCAGGTCAACCCCCGCTGAAAGCAGCGGAGGTTGACCTGGTGCCCGGGGAGGGAATCGGCCACCAGGTCAACCCCCGCTGAAAGCAGCGGAGGTTGACCTGGTGCCCGGGGAGCGAATCGGCCACCAGGTCAACCCCCGCTGAAAGCAGCGGAGGTTGACCTGGTGCCCGGGGAGGGAATCGGCCACCAGGTCAACCCCCGCTGAAAGCAGCGGAGGTTGACCTGGTGCCCGGAGAGGGAATCGGCCACCAGGTCAACCCCCGCTGAAAGCAGCGGAGGTTGACCTGGTGCCCGGGGAGCGAATGGGCCACCAGGTCAACCCCCGCTGAAAGCAGCGGAGGTTGACCTGGTGCCCGGGGAGCGAATCGGCCACCAGGTCAACCCCCGCTGAAAGCAGCGGAGGTTGACCTGGTGCCCGGGGAGGGAATCGGCCACCAGGTCAACCCCCGCTGAAAGCAGCGGAGGTTGACCTGGTGCCCGGGGAGGGAATCGGCCACCAGGTCAACCCCCGCTGAAAGCAGCGGAGGTTGACCTGGTGCCCGGGGAGGGAATCGGCCACCAGGTCAACCCCCGCTGAAAGCAGCGGAGGTTGACCTGGTGCCCGGGGAGCGAATCGGCCACCAGGTCAACCCCCGCTGAAAGCAGCGGAGGTTGACCTGGTGCCCGGGGAGGGAATCGGCCACCAGGTCAACCCCCGCTGAAAGCAGCGGAGGTTGACCTGGTGCCCGGGGAGGGAATCGGCCACCAGGTCAACCCCCGCTGAAAGCAGCGGCGGTTGACCTGGTGCCCGGGGAGGGAATCGGCCACCAGGTCAACAGGTCAACCCGGTTCCCGGGGGGGAGAGGAAAGGAGGCGGCCGGACCCTCCCGCGAGGGTCACCCTGCCCGCCTCCACCGGCGGCCGGACCCTCCCGCGAGGGTCACCCTGCCCGCCTCCACCGGCGGCCGGACCCTCCCGCGAGGGTCACCCTGCCCGCCGGACCCTCCCGCGAGGGTCACCCGGCACGCCGTCCCAGCGAAGAGGGCCGGCCACCCGGACCCCGCTTTTG
>NW_027439095.1:47500-57500 GCF_033958435.1 Carettochelys insculpta
CTCTCACGTGTACGTCTCTAAAGGCTGGAGCCAGACAAGCCTTCTCTTACTATTCTCCCGGTACCTGTCGTAACCTTATACGTGAAAAGTCCCCCAGCGGCAACAGCCGGGAACGACTCACAAAAGCGGCCGACCGCCTGGAACTCTAGGTCGGCTGCACGGGTCAAATTCAACCCCATTCGGACTTCCAGAGCTCAGCCGGCCACCAGGTCAACCTCGCTGAAAGCGCCAGAGGTTGACCTGGTGTCCGGGGACCGAATCGGACACCAGGTCAACCTCCGCTAAAGCGGCCGGGGTTGACCTGTTGTCCCTGCCGGACTTAGAAAATTTTTCTCTCCAGCCCGGGACCGGGGTTGACCTGTTGTCCCTGCCGGACTTAGAAATTTTTTCTCTCCCGCCTGGGACCGGGGTTGACCTGTTGTCCCTGCCGGACTTAGAAATTTTTTCTCTCCCGCCTGGGACCGGGGTTGACCTGTTGTCCCTGCCGGACTTAGAAATTTTTTCTCTCCAGCCTGGGACCGGGGTTGACCTGTTGTCCCTGCCGGACTTAGAAAATTTTTCTCTGCCGCCTGGGACCGGGGTTGACCTGTTGTCCCTGCCGGACTTAGAAAATTTTTCTCTGCCGCCTGGGACCGGGGTTGACCTGTTGTCCCTGCCGGACTTAGAAAATTTTTCTCTGCCGCCTGGGACCGGGGTTGACCTGTTGTCCCTGCCGGACTTAGAAAATTTTTCTCTCCCGCCTGGGACCGGGGTTGACCTGTTGTCCCTGCCGGACTTAGAAAATTTTTCTCTCCCGCCTGGGACCGGGGTTGACCTGTTGTCCCTGCCGGACTTAGAAATTTTTTCTCTGCCGCCTGGGACCGGGGTTGACCTGTTGTCCCTGCCGGACTTAGAAATTTTTTCTCTCCAGCCTGGGACCGGGGTTGACCTGTTGTCCCTGCCGGACTTAGAAATTTTTTCTCTCCCGCCCGGTACCGGGGTTGACCTGTTGTCCCTGCCGGACTTAGAAATTTTTTCTCTGCCGCCTGGGACCGGGGTTGACCTGTTGTCCCTGCCGGACTTAGAAAATTTTTCTCTCCCGCCTGGGACCGGGGTTGACCTGTTGTCCCTGCCGGACTTAGAAATTTTTTCTCTGCCGCCTGGGACCGGGGTTGACCTGTTGTCCCTGCCGGACTTAGAAAATTTTTCTCTCCCGCCTGGGACCGGGGTTGACCTGCTGTCCCTGCCGGACTTGGAAAATTTTTCTCTCCAGCCTGGGACCGGGGTTGACCTGTTGTCCCTGCCGGACTTAGAAATTTTTTCTCTCCCCGCCTGGGACCGGGGTTGACCTGCTGTCCCTGCCGGACTTGGAGCCCTAGGAGGGAATCGGCCACCAGGTCAACCTCCGCTGAAAGCGGCCACGGTTTACCTGGTGCCCGGGGAGCGAATCGGACACCAGGTCAACCTCTGCTAAAGCGACCGAGGTTGACCTGGTGCCCGGGGAGCGAATCTGACACCAGGTCAACCTCTGCTAAAGCGCCAGAGGTTGACCTGGTGCCCGGGGAGCGAATCGGACACCAGGTCAACCTCTGCTAAAGCGGCCGGGGTTGACCTGCTGTCCCTGCCGGACTTAGAAAATTTTTCTCTCCAGCCTGGGACCGGGGTTGACCTGTTGTCCCTGCCGGACTTAGAAAATTTTTCTCTCCCGCCTGGGACCGGGGTTGACCTGTTGTCCCTGCCGGACTTGGAGCCCGAGGAGGGGATCGGCCACCAGGTAAACCTCCGCTGAAAGCGGCCACGGTTTACCTGGTGCCCGGGGAGCGAATCGGACACCAGGTCAACCTCAGCTGAAGCGGCCGGGGTTGACCTGCTGTCCCTGCCGGACTTGGAAAATTTTTCTCTCCAGCCTGGGACCGGGGTTGACCTGTTGTCCCTGCCGGACTTAGAAATTTTTTCTCTCCCCGCCTGGGACCGGGGTTGACCTGCTGTCCCTGCCGGACTTGGAGCCCGAGGAGGGAATCGGCCACCAGGTCAACCTCCGCTGAAAGCGGCCACGGTTTACCTGGTGCCCGGGGAGCGAATCGGACACCAGGTCAACCTCTGCTAAAGCGACCGAGGTTGACCTGGTGCCCGGGGAGCGAATCTGACACCAGGTCAACCTCTGCTAAAGCGCCAGAGGTTGACCTGGTGCCCGGGGAGCGAATCGGACACCAGGTCAACCTCTGCTAAAGCGGCCGGGGTTGACCTGCTGTCCCTGCCGGACTTAGAAAATTTTTCTCTCCAGCCTGGGACCGGGGTTGACCTGTTGTCCCTGCCGGACTTAGAAAATTTTTCTCTGCCGCCTGGGACCGGGGTTGACCTGTTGTCCCTGCCGGACTTAGAAAATTTTTCTCTGCCGCCTGGGACCGGGGTTGACCTGTTGTCCCTGCCGGACTTAGAAAATTTTTCTCTCCCGCCTGGGACCGGGGTTGACCTGTTGTCCCTGCCGGACTTAGAAAATTTTTCTCTCCCGCCTGGGACCGGGGTTGACCTGTTGTCCCTGCCGGACTTAGAAATTTTTTCTCTGCCGCCTGGGACCGGGGTTGACCTGTTGTCCCTGCCGGACTTAGAAATTTTTTCTCTCCAGCCTGGGACCGGGGTTGACCTGTTGTCCCTGCCGGACTTAGAAATTTTTTCTCTCCCGCCCGGTACCGGGGTTGACCTGTTGTCCCTGCCGGACTTAGAAATTTTTTCTCTGCCGCCTGGGACCGGGGTTGACCTGTTGTCCCTGCCGGACTTAGAAAATTTTTCTCTCCCGCCTGGGACCGGGGTTGACCTGTTGTCCCTGCCGGACTTAGAAATTTTTTCTCTGCCGCCTGGGACCGGGGTTGACCTGTTGTCCCTGCCGGACTTAGAAAATTTTTCTCTCCCGCCTGGGACCGGGGTTGACCTGCTGTCCCTGCCGGACTTGGAAAATTTTTCTCTCCAGCCTGGGACCGGGGTTGACCTGTTGTCCCTGCCGGACTTGGAGCCCTAGGAGGGAATCGGCCACCAGGTCAACCTCCGCTGAAAGCGGCCACGGTTTACCTGGTGCCCGGGGAGCGAATCGGACACCAGGTCAACCTCTGCTAAAGCGACCGAGGTTGACCTGGTGCCCGGGGAGCGAATCTGACACCAGGTCAACCTCTGCTAAAGCGCCAGAGGTTGACCTGGTGCCCGGGGAGCGAATCGGACACCAGGTCAACCTCTGCTAAAGCGGCCGGGGTTGACCTGCTGTCCCTGCCGGACTTAGAAAATTTTTCTCTCCAGCCTGGGACCGGGGTTGACCTGTTGTCCCTGCCGGACTTAGAAAATTTTTCTCTCCCGCCTGGGACCGGGGTTGACCTGTTGTCCCTGCCGGACTTGGAGCCCGAGGAGGGGATCGGCCACCAGGTAAACCTCCGCTGAAAGCGGCCACGGTTTACCTGGTGCCCGGGGAGCGAATCGGACACCAGGTCAACCTCAGCTGAAGCGGCCGGGGTTGACCTGCTGTCCCTGCCGGACTTGGAAAATTTTTCTCTCCAGCCTGGGACCGGGGTTGACCTGTTGTCCCTGCCGGACTTAGAAATTTTTTCTCTCCCCGCCTGGGACCGGGGTTGACCTGCTGTCCCTGCCGGACTTGGAGCCCGAGGAGGGAATCGGCCACCAGGTCAACCTCCGCTGAAAGCGGCCACGGTTTACCTGGTGCCCGGGGAGCGAATCGGACACCAGGTCAACCTCTGCTAAAGCGACCGAGGTTGACCTGGTGCCCGGGGAGCGAATCTGACACCAGGTCAACCTCTGCTAAAGCGCCAGAGGTTGACCTGGTGCCCGGGGAGCGAATCGGACACCAGGTCAACCTCTGCTAAAGCGGCCGGGGTTGACCTGCTGTCCCTGCCGGACTTAGAAAATTTTTCTCTCCAGCCTGGGACCGGGGTTGACCTGCTGTCCCTGCCGGACTTAGAAAATTTTTCTCTGCCGCCTGGGACCGGGGTTGACCTGTTCTCCCTGCCGGACTTAGAAAATTTTTCTCTCCAGCCTGGGACCGGGGTTGACCTGTTGTCCCTGCCGGACTTAGAAATTTTTTCTCTGCCGCCTGGGACCGGGGTTGACCTGTTGTCCCTGCCGGACTTAGAAATTTTTTCTCTCCCGCCCGGTACCGGGGTTGACCTGTTGTCCCTGCCGGACTTAGAAATTTTTTCTCTGCCGCCTGGGACCGGGGTTGACCTGTTGTCCCTGCCGGACTTAGAAAATTTTTCTCTCCCGCCTGGGACCGGGGTTGACCTGTTGTCCCTGCCGGACTTAGAAATTTTTTCTCTGCCGCCTGGGACCGGGGTTGACCTGTTGTCCCTGCCGGACTTAGAAATTTTTTCTCTCCAGCCTGGGACCGGGGTTGACCTGTTGTCCCTGCCGGACTTAGAAAATTTTTCTCTCCAGCCCGGGACCGGGGTTGACCTGTTGTCCCTGCCGGACTTAGAAATTTTTTCTCTCCCGCCTGGGACCGGGGTTGACCTGTTGTCCCTGCCGGACTTAGAAATTTTTTCTCTGCCGCCTGGGACCGGGGTTGACCTGTTGTCCCTGCCGGACTTAGAAAATTTTTCTCTGCCGCCTGGGACCGGGGTTGACCTGTTGTCCCTGCCGGACTTAGAAAATTTTTCTCTCCCGCCTGGGACCGGGGTTGACCTGTTGTCCCTGCCGGACTTAGAAAATTTTTCTCTCCCGCCTGGGACCGGGGTTGACCTGTTGTCCCTGCCGGACTTAGAAATTTTTTCTCTGCCGCCTGGGACCGGGGTTGACCTGTTGTCCCTGCCGGACTTAGAAATTTTTTCTCTGCCGCCTGGGACCGGGGTTGACCTGTTGTCCCTGCCGGACTTAGAAATTTTTTCTCTGCCGCCTGGGACCGGGGTTGACCTGTTGTCCCTGCCGGACTTAGAAATTTTTTCTCTCCAGCCTGGGACCGGGGTTGACCTGTTGTCCCTGCCGGACTTAGAAATTTTTTCTCTCCCGCCCGGTACCGGGGTTGACCTGTTGTCCCTGCCGGACTTAGAAATTTTTTCTCTGCCGCCTGGGACCGGGGTTGACCTGTTGTCCCTGCCGGACTTAGAAAATTTTTCTCTCCCGCCTGGGACCGGGGTTGACCTGTTGTCCCTGCCGGACTTAGAAATTTTTTCTCTGCCGCCTGGGACCGGGGTTGACCTGTTGTCCCTGCCGGACTTAGAAAATTTTTCTCTCCCGCCTGGGACCGGGGTTGACCTGTTGTCCCTGCCGGACTTAGAAATTTTTTCTCTGCCGCCTGGGACCGGGGTTGACCTGTTGTCCCTGCCGGACTTAGAAATTTTTTCTCTCCAGCCTGGGACCGGGGTTGACCTGTTGTCCCTGCCGGACTTAGAAATTTTTTCTCTCCCGCCCGGTACCGGGGTTGACCTGTTGTCCCTGCCGGACTTAGAAATTTTTTCTCTGCCGCCTGGGACCGGGGTTGACCTGTTGTCCCTGCCGGACTTAGAAAATTTTTCTCTCCCGCTCGGAACCGGGGTTGACCTGTTGTCCCTGCCGGACTTAGAAAATTTTTCTCTCCCGCCTGGGACCGGGGTTGACCTGTTGTCCCTGCCGGACTTGGAGCCCGAGGAGGGGATCGGCCACCAGGTAAACCTCCGCTGAAAGCGGCCACGGTTTACCTGGTGCCCGGGGAGCGAATCGGACACCAGGTCAACCTCAGCTGAAGCGGCCGGGGTTGACCTGCTGTCCCTGCCGGACTTGGAAAATTTTTCTCTCCAGCCTGGGACCGGGGTTGACCTGTTGTCCCTGCCGGACTTAGAAATTTTTTCTCTCCCCGCCTGGGACCGGGGTTGACCTGTTGTCCCTGCCGGACTTAGAAATTTTTTCTCTCCCCGCCTGGGACCGGGGTTGACCTGTTGTCCCTGCCGGACTTGGAGCCCCAGGAGGGGATCGGCCACCAGGTCAACCTCCGCTGAAAGCGGCCACGGTTTACCTGGTGCCCGGGGAGCGAATCGGACACCAGGTCAACCTCTGCTAAAGCGACCGAGGTTGACCTGGTGCCCGGGGAGCGAATCTGACACCAGGTCAACCTCTGCTAAAGCGCCAGAGGTTGACCTGGTGCCCGGGGAGCGAATCGGACACCAGGTCAACCTCTGCTAAAGCGGCCGGGGTTGACCTGCTGTCCCTGCCGGACTTAGAAAATTTTTCTCTCCAGCCTGGGACCGGGGTTGACCTGTTGTCCCTGCCGGACTTAGAAATTTTTTCTCTCCCGCCTGGGACCGGGGTTGACCTGTTGTCCCTGCCGGACTTAGAAAATTTTTCTCTGCCGCCTGGGACCGGGGTTGACCTGTTGTCCCTGCCGGACTTGGAGCCCCAGGAGGGGATCGGCCACCAGGTCAACCTCCGCTGAAAGCGGCCACGGTTTACCTGGTGCCCGGGGAGCGAATCGGACACCAGGTCAACCTCAGCTGAAGCGGCCGGGGTTGACCTGCTGTCCCTGCCGGACTTGGAGCCCGAGGAGGGGATCGGCCACCAGGTCAACCTCCGCTGAAAGCGGCCACGGTTTACCTGGTGCCCGGGGAGCGAATCGGACACCAGGTCAACCTCTGCTAAAGCGGCCGGGGTTGACCTGCTGTCCGTGCCGGACTTGGAGCCCGAGGAGGGGATCGGCCACCAGGTCAACCTCCGCTGAAAGCGGCCACGGTTTACCTGGTGCCCGGGGACCGAATCGGACACCAGGTCAACCTCCGCTGAAGCGGCCGGGGTTGACCTGCTGTCCCTGCCGGACTTTGAAAATTTTTCTCTCCCCGCCCGGAACCGGGGTTGACCTGTTGTCCCTGCCGGACTTGGAAAATTTTTCTCTCCCGCTCGGAACCGGGGTTGACCTGTTGTCCCTGAAGGACTTAGAAATTTTTTCTCTCCCCGCCTGGGACCGGGGTTGACCTGCTGTCCCTGCCGGACTTGGAGCCCCAGGAGGGGATCGGCCACCAGGTCAACCTCCGCTGAAAGCGGCCACGGTTTACCTGGTGCCCGGGGACCGAATCGGACACCAGGTCAACCTCTGCTAAAGCGCCCGAGGTTGACCTGGTGCCCGGGGAGCGAATCGGACACCAGGTCAACCTCTGCTACGGCGGCCGGGGTTGACCTGCTGTCCCTGCCGGACTTAGAAAATTTTTCTCTCCCCGCCCGGAACCGGGGTTGACCTGTTGTCCCTGCCGGACTTGGAGCCCGAGGAGGGGATCGGCCACCAGGTCAACCTCCGCTGAAAGCGGCCACGGTTTACCTGGTGCCCGGGGAGCGAATCGGACACCAGGTCAACCTCTGCTAAAGCGGCCGGGGTTGACCTGCTGTCCCTGCCGGACTTGGAGCCCGAGGAGGGGATCGGCCACCAGGTCAACCTCCGCTGAAAGCGGCCACGGTTTACCTGGTGCCCGGGGAGCGAATCGGACACCAGGTCAACCTCTGCTAAAGCGGCCGGGGTTCACCTGCTGTCCCTGCCGGACTTGGAGCCCGAGGAGGGGATCGGCCACCAGGTCAACCTCCGCTGAAAGCGGCCACGGTTTACCTGGTGCCCGGGGAGCGAATCGGACACCAGGTCAACCTCTGCTAAGGCGCCCGAGGTTGACCTGGTGCCCGGGGAGCGAATCGGACACCAGGTCAACCTCTGCTACGGCGGCCGGGGTTGACCTGCTGTCCCTGCCGGACTTAGAAAATTTTTCTCTCCCCGCCCGGAACCGGGGTTGACCTGTTGTCCCTGCCGGACTTGGAGCCCGAGGAGGGGATCGGCCACCAGGTCAACCTCCGCTGAAAGCGGCCACGGTTTACCTGGTGCCCGGGGAGCGAATCGGACACCAGGTCAACCTCTGCTAAAGCGGCCGGGGTTGACCTGCTGTCCCTGCCGGACTTGGAGCCCGAGGAGGGGATCGGCCACCAGGTCAACCTCCGCTGAAAGCGGCCACGGTTTACCTGGTGCCCGGGGAGCGAATCGGACACCAGGTCAACCTCTGCTAAAGCGGCCGGGGTTCACCTGCTGTCCCTGCCGGACTTGGAGCCCGAGGAGGGGATCGGCCACCAGGTCAACCTCCGCTGAAAGCGGCCACGGTTTACCTGGTGCCCGGGGAGCGAATCGGACACCAGGTCAACCTCTGCTAAAGCGGCCGGGGTTGACCTGCTGTCCCTGCCGGACTTGGAGCCCGAGGAGGGGATCGGCCACCAGGTCAACCTCCGCTGAAAGCGGCCACGGTTTACCTGGTGCCCGGGGAGCGAATCGGACACCAGGTCAACCTCTGCTAAAGCGGCCGGGGTTCACCTGCTGTCCCTGCCGGACTTGGAGCCCGAGGAGGGGATCGGCCACCAGGTCAACCTCCGCTGAAAGCGGCCACGGTTTACCTGGTGCCCGGGGAGCGAATCGGACACCAGGTCAACCTCTGCTAAGGCGCCCGAGGTTGACCTGGTGCCCGGGGAGCGAATCGGACACCAGGTCAACCTCCGCTAAAGCGCCCGAGGTTGACCTGGTGCCCGGGGAGCGAATCGGACACCAGGTCAACCTCTGCTACGGCGGCCGGGGTTGACCTGCTGTCCCTGCCGGACTTGGAAAATTTCTCTCCCCGCCTCGGACCGGGGTTGACCTGCTGTCCCTACCGGACTTAGAACATTTTTCTCTCCCCGCCCCGGCCCGGGGGTTAACCTCGGGGCGCACAGCTTCCCGGGTCTGACGTGCACGTCCTGTCACCTCCCGGGCCCGGCGTCCTCGTCCTCCCTTCCCCTTGGGCCGGCTCGGAGGAAGTTTTCCCTCGGCCCGGCCTCCGGGTTAATTGTTTGGGCCCGGCTGACTGAGGCCAGGCTGCTGACGCTAAAGCCCGGGGAGGCGGGGGCCTACGGCCATACCGGACCGAATGCCCCCGATCTCGTCCGATCTCGGAAGGTAAACCGTCCCGGGCCTGGCTAGTACCTGGATGGGTGACCGCCTGGGAATCCCAGGTGCCGTAGGCAGCTTTTGGCCCCAGCGGGGGTAGAGCGGGGCGTGTGTCTGCCGTGCGGGAGCAGGGAAGCCGTGAGGCCAAGGCGGCGCGACGGTCCTGGGGGGCGCTGAGGCCTTTCCCTCTGCCTGCCTGCGTGTCGGGGGCGGGGGGGCGGGCGAGGAAGCTAAGGCCCTCACCCGGTGCGGTGCGATGGCTTGGGTCGGGTCGGGGAGAGGGAAGAAAGCGTGTGTGGAGCGTTGGTGGGGCAGGTGTGTGTGTGGGAGTGCTGGGTTGGGCAGGCCGTTGAGGCGGTGGCGGTGGTGGTGTTTTTGGTGGGAGTGAGTTGGGGTCAGGTGGGTGTGGGGTCCCCCCCGGGGGGTGGATGGTCTGAGGGTTAAGGCTTGGAACGTGCGTCTTGGGGGACCGTGGGTGGAGGTTGTTGAGAGCGGGGAAGGCCCTGGGTCCCGGTTGTGGACTATTAAGCCCGGTGGAGGGGGACCGTGGGTGGAGGTTGTTGAGAGCGGGGAAGGCCCTGGGTCTCGGTTGTGGACTATTAAGCCCGGTGGAGGGGGACCGTGGGTGGAGGTTGTTGAGAGCGGGGAAGGCCCTGGGTCCCGGTTGTGGACTATTAAGCCCGGTGGAGGGGGACCGTGGGTGGAGGTTGTTGAGAGCGGGGAAGGCCCTGGGTCCCGGTTGTGGACTATTAAGCCCGGTGGAGGGGGACCGTGGGTGGAGGTTGTTGAGAGCGGGGAAGGCCCTGGGTCTCGGTTGTGGACTATTAAGCCCGGTGGAGGTGTTGCGTACGGTGGATGTAAGGGGGAGGGCGTATGAAGTGACCGAGGAGTGGGCAAGGAAACGGGGGGAAAAATTTGGAGGCGAAGGCGGCCGAAAAAGGGTGCGGTTGACCTGGTGCCCGGGGAGCGAATGGGCCACCAGGTCAACCCCCGCTGAAAGCAGCGGAGGTTGACCTGGTGCCCGGGGAGCGAATGGGCCACCAGGTCAACCCCCGCTGAAAGCAGCGGAGGTTGACCTGGTGCCCGGGGAGGGAATCGGCCACCAGGTCAACC
>NW_027439095.1:75000-78000 GCF_033958435.1 Carettochelys insculpta
GGGGTTGACCTGCTGTCCCTGCCGGACTTAGAAAATTTTTCTCTCCAGCCTGGGACCGGGGTTGACCTGTTGTCCCTGCCGGACTTAGAAAATTTTTCTCTCCCGCCTGGGACCGGGGTTGACCTGTTGTCCCTGCCGGACTTGGAGCCCGAGGAGGGGATCGGCCACCAGGTAAACCTCCGCTGAAAGCGGCCACGGTTTACCTGGTGCCCGGGGAGCGAATCGGACACCAGGTCAACCTCAGCTGAAGCGGCCGGGGTTGACCTGCTGTCCCTGCCGGACTTGGAAAATTTTTCTCTCCAGCCTGGGACCGGGGTTGACCTGTTGTCCCTGCCGGACTTAGAAATTTTTTCTCTCCCCGCCTGGGACCGGGGTTGACCTGCTGTCCCTGCCGGACTTGGAGCCCGAGGAGGGAATCGGCCACCAGGTCAACCTCCGCTGAAAGCGGCCACGGTTTACCTGGTGCCCGGGGAGCGAATCGGACACCAGGTCAACCTCTGCTAAAGCGACCGAGGTTGACCTGGTGCCCGGGGAGCGAATCTGACACCAGGTCAACCTCTGCTAAAGCGCCAGAGGTTGACCTGGTGCCCGGGGAGCGAATCGGACACCAGGTCAACCTCTGCTAAAGCGGCCGGGGTTGACCTGCTGTCCCTGCCGGACTTAGAAAATTTTTCTCTCCAGCCTGGGACCGGGGTTGACCTGTTGTCCCTGCCGGACTTAGAAAATTTTTCTCTGCCGCCTGGGACCGGGGTTGACCTGTTGTCCCTGCCGGACTTAGAAAATTTTTCTCTGCCGCCTGGGACCGGGGTTGACCTGTTGTCCCTGCCGGACTTAGAAAATTTTTCTCTCCCGCCTGGGACCGGGGTTGACCTGTTGTCCCTGCCGGACTTAGAAAATTTTTCTCTCCCGCCTGGGACCGGGGTTGACCTGTTGTCCCTGCCGGACTTAGAAATTTTTTCTCTGCCGCCTGGGACCGGGGTTGACCTGTTGTCCCTGCCGGACTTAGAAATTTTTTCTCTCCAGCCTGGGACCGGGGTTGACCTGTTGTCCCTGCCGGACTTAGAAATTTTTTCTCTCCCGCCCGGTACCGGGGTTGACCTGTTGTCCCTGCCGGACTTAGAAATTTTTTCTCTGCCGCCTGGGACCGGGGTTGACCTGTTGTCCCTGCCGGACTTAGAAAATTTTTCTCTCCCGCCTGGGACCGGGGTTGACCTGTTGTCCCTGCCGGACTTAGAAATTTTTTCTCTGCCGCCTGGGACCGGGGTTGACCTGTTGTCCCTGCCGGACTTAGAAAATTTTTCTCTCCCGCCTGGGACCGGGGTTGACCTGCTGTCCCTGCCGGACTTGGAAAATTTTTCTCTCCAGCCTGGGACCGGGGTTGACCTGTTGTCCCTGCCGGACTTAGAAATTTTTTCTCTCCCCGCCTGGGACCGGGGTTGACCTGCTGTCCCTGCCGGACTTGGAGCCCTAGGAGGGAATCGGCCACCAGGTCAACCTCCGCTGAAAGCGGCCACGGTTTACCTGGTGCCCGGGGAGCGAATCGGACACCAGGTCAACCTCTGCTAAAGCGACCGAGGTTGACCTGGTGCCCGGGGAGCGAATCTGACACCAGGTCAACCTCTGCTAAAGCGCCAGAGGTTGACCTGGTGCCCGGGGAGCGAATCGGACACCAGGTCAACCTCTGCTAAAGCGGCCGGGGTTGACCTGCTGTCCCTGCCGGACTTAGAAAATTTTTCTCTCCAGCCTGGGACCGGGGTTGACCTGTTGTCCCTGCCGGACTTAGAAAATTTTTCTCTCCCGCCTGGGACCGGGGTTGACCTGTTGTCCCTGCCGGACTTGGAGCCCGAGGAGGGGATCGGCCACCAGGTAAACCTCCGCTGAAAGCGGCCACGGTTTACCTGGTGCCCGGGGAGCGAATCGGACACCAGGTCAACCTCAGCTGAAGCGGCCGGGGTTGACCTGCTGTCCCTGCCGGACTTGGAAAATTTTTCTCTCCAGCCTGGGACCGGGGTTGACCTGTTGTCCCTGCCGGACTTAGAAATTTTTTCTCTCCCCGCCTGGGACCGGGGTTGACCTGCTGTCCCTGCCGGACTTGGAGCCCGAGGAGGGAATCGGCCACCAGGTCAACCTCCGCTGAAAGCGGCCACGGTTTACCTGGTGCCCGGGGAGCGAATCGGACACCAGGTCAACCTCTGCTAAAGCGACCGAGGTTGACCTGGTGCCCGGGGAGCGAATCTGACACCAGGTCAACCTCTGCTAAAGCGCCAGAGGTTGACCTGGTGCCCGGGGAGCGAATCGGACACCAGGTCAACCTCTGCTAAAGCGGCCGGGGTTGACCTGCTGTCCCTGCCGGACTTAGAAAATTTTTCTCTCCAGCCTGGGACCGGGGTTGACCTGCTGTCCCTGCCGGACTTAGAAAATTTTTCTCTGCCGCCTGGGACCGGGGTTGACCTGTTCTCCCTGCCGGACTTAGAAAATTTTTCTCTCCAGCCTGGGACCGGGGTTGACCTGTTGTCCCTGCCGGACTTAGAAATTTTTTCTCTGCCGCCTGGGACCGGGGTTGACCTGTTGTCCCTGCCGGACTTAGAAATTTTTTCTCTCCCGCCCGGTACCGGGGTTGACCTGTTGTCCCTGCCGGACTTAGAAATTTTTTCTCTGCCGCCTGGGACCGGGGTTGACCTGTTGTCCCTGCCGGACTTAGAAAATTTTTCTCTCCCGCCTGGGACCGGGGTTGACCTGTTGTCCCTGCCGGACTTAGAAATTTTTTCTCTGCCGCCTGGGACCGGGGTTGACCTGTTGTCCCTGCCGGACTTAGAAATTTTTTCTCTCCAGCCTGGGACCGGGGTTGACCTGTTGTCCCTGCCGGACTTAGAAAATTTTTCTCTCCAGCCCGGGACCGGGGTTGACCTGTTGTCCCTGCCGGACTTAGAAATTTTTTCTCTCCCGCCTGGGACCGGGGTTGACCTGTTGTCCCTGCCGGACTTAGAAATTTTTTCTCTG
>NW_027439096.1:0-76004 GCF_033958435.1 Carettochelys insculpta
ACACCACCCCCCAACACCCCCCCCGGTACCCATGAAACCCCACCCCCAAACACTCCCCATGGCACCCATGTCACCTCACCCCCCAACACCCGCACCCGACCCATGTCACCCCACCCCCCAACACCCCCCCAGCACCATGTCACCCCACCCACAAACAGCCGCACCCGACCCATGTCACCCCACACCCAAACACCCCCCCCCCCTGGCACCCATGTCACCCCAACCCCAAACACACCCCCCGGCACCCATGTCACCCCACCCCCGAATACATGCACCCGACCTATGTAACCCCACCCCCAAACACCCGCACCCGACCGATGTCACCCCACCCCCCAAAACCCACACCCGACCCATGTCACTCCACCCCCAAACACCCCCCCCGTCACCCATGTCACCCCACCCCCCTAACACCCGCACCCGACCCATTTCACCCCACCCCCAAACACCCCCCCCGGCACCCATGTCACCCCACCCCCAAACACCCGCACCCGACCCATGTCACCCCACACCCCAAAACCCGCACCCGACCCATGTCACTCCACCCCCAAACACCCGCACCCGACCCATTTCACGCCAACCCCAAACACACCCCCCGGCACCCATGTCATCCCACCTCCCAACACCCGCACCCGACCCATTTCACGCCACCCCCAAACACACCCCCCGGCACCCATGTCACCCCACCCCCAAACACCCGCACCCGACCGATGTCACCCCACCCCCCAAAACCCGCCCCTGACCCATGTCACTCCACCCCCAAACACCCCCCCCGGCACCTATGTCACCCCACCCTCCCAACAGCGGCACCCGACCCATTTCACCCCACACCCAAACACCCCCCCCGGCACCCATGTCACCCCACCCCGAAACACCCGCACCCGACCCATGTCACCCCACCCCCCAAAACCCGCACCCGACCCATGTCTCTCCACCCCCAAACACCCCCCCTGCACCCATGTCACTCCACCCCCAAACACCCCCCGGGCACCCATGTCACCCCACCTCCCAACACCCGCAACCGACCCATGTCACCCCACCCCCAAACACACCCCCCGGCACCCATGTCACCCCACTCCCAAACACACGCACCCGACCCATGTCACCCCACCACCAAACACCCCCCCCCCGGCATCCATGTCACCCCACCCCCAAACAAGCGCACCCGACCCTTGTCACACCACCCCCCAACACCCCCCCCGGTACCCATGAAACCCCACCCCCAAACACTCCCCATGGCACCCATGTCACCTCACCCCCCAACACCCGCACCCGACCCATGTCACCCCACCCCCCAACACCCCCCCAGCACCATGTCACCCCACCCACAAACAGCCGCACCCGACCCATGTCACCCCACACCCAAACACCCCCCCCCCGGCACCCATGTCACCCCAACCCCAAACACACCCCCCGGCACCCATGTCACCCCACCCCCGAATACATGCACCCGACCTATGTAACCCCACCCCCAAACACCCGCACCCGACCGATGTCACCCCACCCCCCAAAACCCGCACCCGACCCATGTCACTCCACCCCCAAACACCCCCCCCGTCACCCATGTCACCCCACCCCCCTAACACCCGCACCCGACCCATTTCACCCCACCCCCAAACACCCCCCCCGGCACCCATGTCACCCCACCCCCAAACACCCGCACCCGACCCATGTCACCTCCACCCCCAAACACTTTCCCGGCACCCATGTCACCCCACCCCCAAAGAGCCGCACCCGACCCATGTCACCCCACCCCCAAACACCCCCCCCCGGCACCCATGTCAACCCACCCCCAAAACCCGCAACCGACCCATTTCACCCCAACGCCAAACACCCCCCCCGGCACCCATGTCACCCCACCCCCGAACACCCGCACCCGACCCATGTCACCCCACACCCCAAAACCCGCACCCGACCCATGTCACTCCACCCCCAAACACCCCCCCGGCACCCATGTCACCCCACCTCCCAACACCCGCACCCGACCCATTTCACGCCACCCCCAAACACACCCCCCGGCACCCATGTCACCCCACCCCCAAACACCCGCACCCGACCGAGGGCCCCCCCCCCCCCAAAACCCGCACCTGACCCATGTCACTCCACCCCCAAACACCCCCCCCGGCACCTATGTCACCCCACCGTCCCAACACCCGCACCCGACCCATTTCACCCCATACCCAAACACCCCCCCCGGCACCCATGTCACCCCACCCCAAACACCCGCACCCGACCCATGTCACCCCACCCCGCAAAACCCGCACCCGACCCATGTCTCTCCACCCCCAAACACCCCCCCGGCACCCATGTCACCCCACCTCCCAACACCCGTACCCGACCCATGTCACCCCACCCCCAAACACACCCCCCCGGCACCCATGTCACCCCACCCCCCCAACACCCGCACCCGACCCATGTCACCCCTCACCCAAACACACCCCCCGGCACCCATGTCACCCCACCCCCAAACACACGCACCCGACCCATGTCACTCCACCACCAAACACCCCCCCCCGGCACCCATGTCACCCACCCCCCAACACCCCCCCCGGCACCCATGTCACCCCACCTTCAAACACCCGCACACGACCCATGTCACCCCACCCCCAAACACCCTCCCGGGACCCATGTCACCCCACCTCCCAACACCCGCACCCGACCCATGTCACCCCACCCCCAAACACACCCCCCGGCACCCATGTCACCCCACCCCCAAACACAAGCACCCGACCCATGTCACCCCACCCCCAAACAAGCGCACCCGACCCTTGTCACACCACCCCCCAACACCCCCCCCGGTAACCATGTCACCCCACCCCCAAACACTCCCCATGGCACCCATGTCACCCCACCCCCCAACACCCCCCCAGCACCATGTCACCCCCATCCACAAACAGCCGCACCCGATCCATGTCACCCACACCCAAACACCCCCCCCCGGCACCCATGTCACCCCAACCCCAAACACACCCCTCGGCACCCATGTCACCCCACCCCCGAATACATGCACCCGACCTATGTAACCCCACCCCCAAACACCCGCACCCGACCGATGTCACCCCACCCCCCAAAACCCACACCCGACCCATGTCACTCCACCCCCAAACACCCCCCCCGGCACCCATATCACCCCACCCCCAAACACCCGCACCCTACCCATGTCACCCCCACCACCAAACACTTTCCCGGCACCCATGTCACCCCACCCCCAAAGACCCGCACCCGACCCATGTCACCCCACCCCCAAACAACCCCCCCGGCACCCATGTCACCCCCACCCCCAAACACTTCCCCGGCACCCATGTCACCCCACCCCCAAAGAGCCGCACCCGACCCACGTTACCCCACCCCCCAACACCACCCCAGCACCCATGTCACCCCAGCCCCAAACACCCCCCCCGGCACCCATATCACCCCACCCCCAAACAGCCGCACCCGACCCATGTCACCCCACCCCCAAACACTTCCCCGGCACCCATGTCACCCCACCCCCAAAGAGCCGCACCCGAAACATGTCACCCCACCTCCAAACACCCCCCCCGGCACCCATATCACCCCACCCCCAAACACCCGCACCCGACCCATGTCACCCCACCCCCCAAAACCCGCACCCGACCCATGTCACTCCACCCCCAAACACCCCCCCCCGGCACCTATGTCACCCCACCCTCCCAATACCCGCTCCCGACCTATTTCACCCCACCCCCAAACACCCCCCCCGGCACCCATGTCACCCCACCCCCGAACACCCGCACCCGACCCATGTCACCCCACACCCCAAAACCCGCACCCGACCCATGTCACTCCACCCCCAAACACCCGCACCCGACCCATTTCACGCCAACCCCAAACACACCCCCCGGCACCCATGTCATCCCACCTCCCAACACCCGCACCCGACCCATTTCACGCCACCCCCAAACACACCCCCCGGCACGCATGTCACCCCACCCCCAAACACCCGCACCCGACCCATGTCACCCCACCCCCCCAAAACCCGCACCCGACCCATTTCACCCCACCCCCAAACACCCCCCCCGGCACCCATGTCACCCCACCCCCGAACACCCGCACCCGACCCATGTCACCCCACACCCCAAAACCCGCACCCGACCCATGTCACTCCAACCCCAAACACACGCACCCGACCCATTTCACGCCAACCCCAAACACACCCCCCGGCACCCATGTCTCCCCACCTCCCAACACCCGCACCCGACCCATTTCACGCCACCCCCAAACACACCCCCCGGCACGCATGTCACCCCACCCCCAAACACCCGCACCCGACCCATGTCACCCCACCCCCCCAAAACCCTCACCCGACCCATTTCACCCCACCCCCAAGCACCCCCCCCGGCACCCATGTCACCCCACCCCCGAACACCCGCACCCGACCCATGTCACCCCACACCCCAAAACCCGCACCCGACCCATGTCACTCCAACCCCAAACACCCGCACCCGACCCATTTCACGCCAACCCCAAACACACCCCCCGGCACCCATGTCTCCCCACCTCCCAACACCCGCACCCGACCCATTTCACGCCACCCCCAAACACACCCCCCGGCACCCATGTCACCCCACCCCCAAACACCTGCACCCGACCGATGTCACCCCACCCCCCAAAACCCGCCCCTGACCCATGTCACTCCACCCCCAAACACCCCCCCCGGCACCTATGTCACCCCACCCTCCCAACACCCGCACCCGACCCATTTCACCCCACACCCAAAAACCCCCCCCGGCACCCATGTCACCCCACCCCCAAACACCCGCACCCGACCCATGTCACCCCACCCCCCAAAACCCGCACCCGACCAATGTCTCTCCACCCCCAAACACCCCCCCTGCACCCATGTCACTCCACCCCCAAACACCCCCCCCGGCACCTATGTCACCCCACCCTCCCAATACCCGCACCCGACCCATTTCACCCCACCCCCAAACACCCCCCCCGGCACGCATGTCACCCCACCCCCAAACACCCGCACCCGACCCATGTCACCCCACCCCCAAACACCCCCCCCGGCACCCATGTCACCCCACCCCCGAACACCCGCACCCGACCCATGTCACCCCACACCCCAAAACCCGCACCCGACCCATGTCACTCCACCCCCAAACACCCGCACCCGACCCATTTCACGCCAACCCCAAACACACCCCCCCGGCACCCATGTCACCCCTCCTCCCAACACCCGCATCCGACCCATTTCACGCCACCCCCAAACACACCCCCCGGCACCTATGTCACCCCACCCCCAAACACCCGCACCCGACCGATGTCACCCCACCCCCCAAAACCCGCCCCTGACCCATGTCACTCCACCCCCAAACACCTCCCCCGGCACCTATGTAACCCCACCCTCCCAACACCCGCACCCGACCCATTTCACCCCACACCCAAACACCCCCCCCGGCACCCATGTCACCCCACCCCCAAACACCCGCACCCGACCCATGTCACCCCACCCCCCAAAACCCGCTCCCGACCCATGTCTCTCCACCCCCAAACACCCCCCCTGCACACATGTCACTCCACCCCCAAACACCCCCCCGGCACCCATGTCACCCCACCTCCCAACACCCGCACCCGACTCATGTCACCCCACCCCCAAACACACCCCCCCGGCACCCATGTCACCCCAAACCCCAACACCCGCAACCGACCCATGTCACCCCACCCCCAAACACACCCCCCGGCACCCATGTCACCCCACCCCCAAACACACGCACCCGACCCATGTCACCCCACCACCAAACACCCCCCCCCGGCATCCATGTCACCTCACCCCCAAACAAGCGCACCCGACCCTTGTCACACCACCCCCCAACACCCCCCCCGGTACCCATGTCACCCCACCCCCAAACACTCCCCATGGCACCCATGTCACCTCACCCCCCAACACCCGCACCCGACCCATGTCACCCCACCCCCCAACACCCCACCAGCACCATGTCACCCCACCCACAAACAGCCGCACCCGACCCATGTCACCCCACACCCAAACACCCCCCCCCGGCACCCATGTCACCCCATCCCCAAACACACCCCCCGGCACCCATGTCACCCCACCCCCGAATACATGCACCCGACCTATGTAACCCCACCCCCAAACACCCGCACCCGACCGATGTCACCCCACCCCCCAAAACCCGCACCCGACCCATGTCACTCCACCCCCAAACACCCCCCCCGGCACCCATGTCACCCCACCCCCCTAACACCCGCACCCGACCCATTTCACCCCACCCCCAAACACCCCCCCCGGCACCAATGTCACCCCACCCCCAAACACCCGCACCCGACCCATGTCACCCCCACCCCCAAACACTTTCCCGGCACCCATGTCACCCCACCCCCAAAGAGCCGCACCCGACCCGTGTCACCCCACCCCCCAACACCCCCCCAGCACCCATGTCACCCCAGCCCCAAACACTCTCCCCGGCACCCATATCACCCCAGCCCCAAACACCCGCACCCGACCCATGTCACCCCACCCCCCAAAACCCGCTCCCGACCCATGTCTCTCCACCCCCAAACACCCCCCCTGCACACATGTCACTCCACCCCCAAACACCCCCCCGGCACCCATGTCACCCCACCTCCCAACACCCGCACCCGACTCATGTCACCCCACCCCCAAACACACCCCCCCGGCACCCATGTCACCCCAAACCCCAACACCCGCAACCGACCCATGTCACCCCACCCCCAAACACCCCCCCCGGCACGCATGTCACCCCACCCCCCAACACCCCCCCAGCACCATGTTACCCCACCCCCAAACAGCCGCACCCGACAAATGTCACCCCACACCCAAACACTCCCCACCGGCACCCATGTCACCCCATCCCCAAACACACCCCCCGGCACCCATGTCACCCCACCCCCGAATACATGCACCCGACCTATGTAACCCCACCCCCAAACACCCGCACCCGACCGATGTCACCCCACCTCCCAAAACCCGCACCCGACCCATGTCACTCCACCCCCATACACCCCCCCCGGCACCCAAGTCACCCCACCCCCCTAACACCCGCACCCGACCCATGTCACCCCCACCCCCAAACACTTTCCCGGCACCCATGTCACCCCACCCCCAAAGAGCCGCACCCGACCCGTGTCACCCCACCCCCCAACACCCCCCCAGCACCCATGTCACCCCAGCCCCAAACACTCTCCCCGGCAGCCATATCACCCCAGCCCCAAACAGCCGCACCCGACCCATGTCACCCCACCCCCAAACACTTCCCCGGCACCCATGTCACCCCACCCCCAAAGAGCCGCACCCGACCCATGTCACCCCACCTCCAAACACGCCCCCCGGCACCCATGTCACCCCACCCCAAAACACCCGCACCCAACCCATGTCACCCCACCCCCCAAAACCCGCACCCGACCCATGTCACTCCACCCCGAAACACCCCCCCCGGCACCTATGTCACCCCACCCTCCCAATACCCGCACCCGACCCATTTCACCCCACCCCCAAACACCCCCCCCCAGCACGCATGTCACCCCACCCCCAAACACCCGCACCCGACCCATGTCACCCCACCCCCAAACACCCCCCCCGGCACCCATGTCACCCCACCCCCGAACACCCGCACCCGACCCATGTCACCCCACCCCCAAACACCCCCCCCGGCACCCATGTCATCCCACCTCCCAACACCCGCACCCGACCCATTTCACGCCACCCCCAAACACACCCCCCGGCACCCATGTCACCACACCCCCAAACACCCGCACCCGACCCATGTCACCCCACCCTCCAAAACCCGCCCCTGACCCATGTCACTCCACCCCCAAACACCCCCCCCGGCACCTATGTCACCCCACCCTCCCAACAGCGGCACCCGACCCATTTCACCCCACACCCAAACACCCCCACCGGCACCCATGTCACCCCACCCGCAAACACCCGCACCCGACCCATGTCACCCCACCCCCCAAAACCCGCACCCGACCCATGTCTCTCCACCCCCAAACACCCCCCCTGCACCCATGTCACTCCACCCCCAAACACCCCCCGGGCACCCATGTCACCCCACCTCCCAACACCCGCAACCGACCCATGTCACCCCACCCCCAAACACACCCCCCGGCACCCATGTCACCCCACCCCCAAACAAGCGCACCCGACCCTTGTCACACCACCCCCCAACACCCCCCCCGGTACCCATGAAACCCCACCCCCAAACACTCCCCATGGCACCCATGTCACCTCACCCCCCAACACCCGCACCCGACCCATGTCACCCCACCCCCCAACACCCCCCCAGCACCATGTCACCCCACCCACAAACAGCCGCACCCGACCCATGTCACCCCACACCCAAACACCCCCCCCCCCTGGCACCCATGTCACCCCAACCCCAAACACACCCCCCGGCACCCATGTCACCCCACCCCCGAATACATGCACCCGACCTATGTAACCCCACCCCCAAACACCCGCACCCGACCGATGTCACCCCACCCCCCAAAACCCACACCCGACCCATGTCACTCCACCCCCAAACACCCCCCCCGTCACCCATGTCACCCCACCCCCCTAACACCCGCACCCGACCCATTTCACCCCACCCCCAAACACCCCCCCCGGCACCCATGTCACCCCACCCCCAAACACCCGCACCCGACCCATGTCACCCCACACCCCAAAACCCGCACCCGACCCATGTCACTCCACCCCCAAACACCCGCACCCGACCCATTTCACGCCAACCCCAAACACACCCCCCGGCACCCATGTCATCCCACCTCCCAACACCCGCACCCGACCCATTTCACGCCACCCCCAAACACACCCCCCGGCACCCATGTCACCCCACCCCCAAACACCCGCACCCGACCGATGTCACCCCACCCCCCAAAACCCGCCCCTGACCCATGTCACTCCACCCCCAAACACCCCCCCCGGCACCTATGTCACCCCACCCTCCCAACAGCGGCACCCGACCCATTTCACCCCACACCCAAACACCCCCCCCGGCACCCATGTCACCCCACCCCGAAACACCCGCACCCGACCCATGTCACCCCACCCCCCAAAACCCGCACCCGACCCATGTCTCTCCACCCCCAAACACCCCCCCTGCACCCATGTCACTCCACCCCCAAACACCCCCCGGGCACCCATGTCACCCCACCTCCCAACACCCGCAACCGACCCATGTCACCCCACCCCCAAACACACCCCCCGGCACCCATGTCACCCCACTCCCAAACACACGCACCCGACCCATGTCACCCCACCACCAAACACCCCCCCCCGGCATCCATGTCACCCCACCCCCAAACAAGCGCACCCGACCCTTGTCACACCACCCCCCAACACCCCCCCCGGTACCCATGAAACCCCACCCCCAAACACTCCCCATGGCACCCATGTCACCTCACCCCCCAACACCCGCACCCGACCCATGTCACCCCACCCCCCAACACCCCCCCAGCACCATGTCACCCCACCCACAAACAGCCGCACCCGACCCATGTCACCCCACACCCAAACACCCCCCCCCCGGCACCCATGTCACCCCAACCCCAAACACACCCCCCGGCACCCATGTCACCCCACCCCCGAATACATGCACCCGACCTATGTAACCCCACCCCCAAACACCCGCACCCGACCGATGTCACCCCACCCCCCAAAACCCGCACCCGACCCATGTCACTCCACCCCCAAACACCCCCCCCGTCACCCATGTCACCCCACCCCCCTAACACCCGCACCCGACCCATTTCACCCCACCCCCAAACACCCCCCCCGGCACCCATGTCACCCCACCCCCAAACACCCGCACCCGACCCATGTCACCTCCACCCCCAAACACTTTCCCGGCACCCATGTCACCCCACCCCCAAAGAGCCGCACCCGACCCATGTCACCCCACCCCCAAACACCCCCCCCCGGCACCCATGTCAACCCACCCCCAAAACCCGCAACCGACCCATTTCACCCCAACGCCAAACACACCCCCCGGCACCCATGTCATCCCACCTCCCAACACCCGCACCCGACCCATTTCACGCCACCCCCAAACACACCCCCCGGCACGCATGTCACCCCACCCCCAAACACCCGCACCCGACCCATGTCACCCCACCCCCCCAAAACCCGCACCCGACCCATTTCACCCCACCCCCAAACACCCCCCCCGGCACCCATGTCACCCCACCCCCGAACACCCGCACCCGACCCATGTCACCCCACACCCCAAAACCCGCACCCGACCCATGTCACTCCAACCCCAAACACACGCACCCGACCCATTTCACGCCAACCCCAAACACACCCCCCGGCACCCATGTCTCCCCACCTCCCAACACCCGCACCCGACCCATTTCACGCCACCCCCAAACACACCCCCCGGCACGCATGTCACCCCACCCCCAAACACCCGCACCCGACCCATGTCACCCCACCCCCCCAAAACCCTCACCCGACCCATTTCACCCCACCCCCAAGCACCCCCCCCGGCACCCATGTCACCCCACCCCCGAACACCCGCACCCGACCCATGTCACCCCACACCCCAAAACCCGCACCCGACCCATGTCACTCCAACCCCAAACACCCGCACCCGACCCATTTCACGCCAACCCCAAACACACCCCCCGGCACCCATGTCTCCCCACCTCCCAACACCCGCACCCGACCCATTTCACGCCACCCCCAAACACACCCCCCGGCACCCATGTCACCCCACCCCCAAACACCTGCACCCGACCGATGTCACCCCACCCCCCAAAACCCGCCCCTGACCCATGTCACTCCACCCCCAAACACCCCCCCCGGCACCTATGTCACCCCACCCTCCCAACACCCGCACCCGACCCATTTCACCCCACACCCAAAAACCCCCCCCGGCACCCATGTCACCCCACCCCCAAACACCCGCACCCGACCCATGTCACCCCACCCCCCAAAACCCGCACCCGACCAATGTCTCTCCACCCCCAAACACCCCCCCTGCACCCATGTCACTCCACCCCCAAACACCCCCCCCGGCACCTATGTCACCCCACCCTCCCAATACCCGCACCCGACCCATTTCACCCCACCCCCAAACACCCCCCCCGGCACGCATGTCACCCCACCCCCAAACACCCGCACCCGACCCATGTCACCCCACCCCCAAACACCCCCCCCGGCACCCATGTCACCCCACCCCCGAACACCCGCACCCGACCCATGTCACCCCACACCCCAAAACCCGCACCCGACCCATGTCACTCCACCCCCAAACACCCGCACCCGACCCATTTCACGCCAACCCCAAACACACCCCCCCGGCACCCATGTCACCCCTCCTCCCAACACCCGCATCCGACCCATTTCACGCCACCCCCAAACACACCCCCCGGCACCTATGTCACCCCACCCCCAAACACCCGCACCCGACCGATGTCACCCCACCCCCCAAAACCCGCCCCTGACCCATGTCACTCCACCCCCAAACACCTCCCCCGGCACCTATGTAACCCCACCCTCCCAACACCCGCACCCGACCCATTTCACCCCACACCCAAACACCCCCCCCGGCACCCATGTCACCCCACCCCCAAACACCCGCACCCGACCCATGTCACCCCACCCCCCAAAACCCGCTCCCGACCCATGTCTCTCCACCCCCAAACACCCCCCCTGCACACATGTCACTCCACCCCCAAACACCCCCCCGGCACCCATGTCACCCCACCTCCCAACACCCGCACCCGACTCATGTCACCCCACCCCCAAACACACCCCCCCGGCACCCATGTCACCCCAAACCCCAACACCCGCAACCGACCCATGTCACCCCACCCCCAAACACACCCCCCGGCACCCATGTCACCCCACCCCCAAACACACGCACCCGACCCATGTCACCCCACCACCAAACACCCCCCCCCGGCATCCATGTCACCTCACCCCCAAACAAGCGCACCCGACCCTTGTCACACCACCCCCCAACACCCCCCCCCCAACACCCCCCCCGGTACCCATGTCACCCCACCCCCAAACACTCCCCATGGCACCCATGTCACCTCACCCCCCAACACCCGCACCCGACCCATGTCACCCCACCCCCCAACACCCCACCAGCACCATGTCACCCCACCCACAAACAGCCGCACCCGACCCATGTCACCCCACACCCAAACACCCCCCCCCGGCACCCATGTCACCCCATCCCCAAACACACCCCCCGGCACCCATGTCACCCCACCCCCGAATACATGCACCCGACCTATGTAACCCCACCCCCAAACACCCGCACCCGACCGATGTCACCCCACCCCCCAAAACCCGCACCCGACCCATGTCACTCCACCCCCAAACACCCCCCCCGGCACCCATGTCACCCCACCCCCCTAACACCCGCACCCGACCCATTTCACCCCACCCCCAAACACCCCCCCCGGCACCAATGTCACCCCACCCCCAAACACCCGCACCCGACCCATGTCACCCCCACCCCCAAACACTTTCCCGGCACCCATGTCACCCCACCCCCAAAGAGCCGCACCCGACCCGTGTCACCCCACCCCCCAACACCCCCCCAGCACCCATGTCACCCCAGCCCCAAACACTCTCCCCGGCACCCATATCACCCCAGCCCCAAACACCCGCACCCGACCCATGTCACCCCACCCCCCAAAACCCGCTCCCGACCCATGTCTCTCCACCCCCAAACACCCCCCCTGCACACATGTCACTCCACCCCCAAACACCCCCCCGGCACCCATGTCACCCCACCTCCCAACACCCGCACCCGACTCATGTCACCCCACCCCCAAACACACCCCCCCGGCACCCATGTCACCCCAAACCCCAACACCCGCAACCGACCCATGTCACCCCACCCCCAAACACCCCCCCCGGCACGCATGTCACCCCACCCCCCAACACCCCCCCAGCACCATGTTACCCCACCCCCAAACAGCCGCACCCGACAAATGTCACCCCACACCCAAACACTCCCCACCGGCACCCATGTCACCCCATCCCCAAACACACCCCCCGGCACCCATGTCACCCCACCCCCGAATACATGCACCCGACCTATGTAACCCCACCCCCAAACACCCGCACCCGACCGATGTCACCCCACCTCCCAAAACCCGCACCCGACCCATGTCACTCCACCCCCATACACCCCCCCCGGCACCCAAGTCACCCCACCCCCCTAACACCCGCACCCGACCCATGTCACCCCCACCCCCAAACACTTTCCCGGCACCCATGTCACCCCACCCCCAAAGAGCCGCACCCGACCCGTGTCACCCCACCCCCCAACACCCCCCCAGCACCCATGTCACCCCAGCCCCAAACACTCTCCCCGGCAGCCATATCACCCCAGCCCCAAACAGCCGCACCCGACCCATGTCACCCCACCCCCAAACACTTCCCCGGCACCCATGTCACCCCACCCCCAAAGAGCCGCACCCGACCCATGTCACCCCACCTCCAAACACGCCCCCCGGCACCCATGTCACCCCACCCCAAAACACCCGCACCCAACCCATGTCACCCCACCCCCCAAAACCCGCACCCGACCCATGTCACTCCACCCCGAAACACCCCCCCCGGCACCTATGTCACCCCACCCTCCCAATACCCGCACCCGACCCATTTCACCCCACCCCCAAACACCCCCCCCCAGCACGCATGTCACCCCACCCCCAAACACCCGCACCCGACCCATGTCACCCCACCCCCAAACACCCCCCCCGGCACCCATGTCACCCCACCCCCGAACACCCGCACCCGACCCATGTCACCCCACCCCCAAACACCCCCCCCGGCACCCATGTCATCCCACCTCCCAACACCCGCACCCGACCCATTTCACGCCACCCCCAAACACACCCCCCGGCACCCATGTCACCACACCCCCAAACACCCGCACCCGACCCATGTCACCCCACCCTCCAAAACCCGCCCCTGACCCATGTCACTCCACCCCCAAACACCCCCCCCGGCACCTATGTCACCCCACCCTCCCAACAGCGGCACCCGACCCATTTCACCCCACACCCAAACACCCCCACCGGCACCCATGTCACCCCACCCGCAAACACCCGCACCCGACCCATGTCACCCCACCCCCCAAAACCCGCACCCGACCCATGTCACTCCACCCTCAAACACCCCCCCCCGGCACCTATGTCACCCCACCCTCCCAATACCCGCACCCGACCCATTTCACCCCACCCCCAAACACCCCCCCCGGCACGCATGTCACCCCACCCCCAAACACCCGCACCCGACCCATGTCACCCCACCCCCCCATAACCCGCACCCGACACATTTCACCCCACCCCCAAACACCCCCCCCGGCACCCATGTCACCCCACCCCCGAACACCCGCACCCGACCCATGTCACCCCACACCCCAAAACCCGCACCCGACCCATGTCACTCCAACCCCAAACACCCGCACCCGACCCATTTCACGCCAACCCCAAACACACCCCCCGGCACCCATGTCTCCCCACCTCCCAACACCCGCACCCGACCCATTTCACGCCACCCCCAAACACACCCCCCGGCACCCATGTCACCCCACCCCCGAACACCCGCACCCGACCCATGTCACCCCACACCCCAAAACCCGCACCCGACCCATGTCACTCCAACCCCAAACACCCGCACCCGACCCATTTCACGCCAACCCCAAACACACCCCCCGGCACCCATGTCTCCCCACCTCCCAACACCCGCACCCGACCCATTTCACGCCACCCCCAAACACACCCCCCGGCACCCATGTCACCCCACCCCCAAACACCCGCACCCGACCGATGTCACCCCAACCCCCAAAACCCGCCCCTGACCCATGTCACTCCACCCCCAAACACCCCCCCCGGCACCTATGTCACCCCACCCTCCCAACACCCGCACCCGACCCATTTCACCCCACACCCAAACACCCCCCCCGGCACCCATGTCACCCCACCCCCAAACACACGCACCCGACCCATGTCACCCCACCCCCCAAAACCCGCACCCGACCAATGTCTCTCCACCCCCAAACACCCCCCCTGCACCCATGTCACTCCACCCCCAAACACCCCCCCCCGGCACCTATGTCACCCCACCCTCCCAATACCCGCACCCGACCCATTTCACCACACCCCCAAACACCCCCCCCGGCACGCATGTCACCCCTCCTCCCAACACCCGCACCCGACCCATTTCACGCCACCCCCAAACACACCCCCCGGCACCTATGTCACCCCACCCCCAAACACCCGCACCCGACCGATGTCACCCCACCCCCCAAAACCCGCCCCTGACCCATGTCACTCCACCCGCAAACACCCCCCCCGGCACCTATATAACCCCACCCTCCCAACACCCGCACCCGACCTATTTCACCCCACACCCAAACACCCCCCCCGGCACCCATGTCACCCCACCCCCAAACACCCGCACCCGACCCATGTCACCCCACCCCCCAAAACCCGCACCCGACCCATGTCTCTCCACCCCCAAACACCCCCCCTGCACACATGTCACTCCACCCCCAAACACCCCCCCGGCACCCATGTCACCCCACCTCCCAACACCCGCACCCGACTCATGTCACCCCACCCCCAAACACACCCCCCCGGCACCCATGTCACCCCAACCCCCAACACCCGCAACCGACCCATGTCACCCCACCCCCAAACACCCCCCCCGGCACGCATGTCACCCCACCCCCCAACACCCCCCCAGCACCATGTCACCCCACCCACAAACAGCCGCACCCGACAAATGTCACCCCACACCCAAACACCCCCCCCCGGCACCCATGTCACCCCATCCCCAAACACACCCCTCGGCACCCATGTCACCCCACCCCCGAATACATGCACCCGACCTATGTAACCCCACCCCCAAACACCCGCACCCGACCGATGTCACCCCACCCCCCAAAACCCGCACCCGACCCATGTCACTCCACCCCCAAACACCCGCACCCGACCCATTTCACGCCAAACCCAAACACACCCCCCGGCACCCATGTCATCCCACCTCCCAACACCCGCACCCGACTCATGTCACCCCACCCCCAAACACACCCCCCCGGCACCCATGTCACCCCAACCCCCAACACCCGCAACCGACCCATGTCACCCCACCCCCAAACACCCCCCCCGGCACGCATGTCACCCCACCCCCCAACACCCCCCCAGCACCATGTCACCCCACCCCCAAAGAGCCGCACCCGACCCGTGTCACCCCACCCCCCAACACCCCCCCAGCACCCATGTCACCCCAGCCCCAAACACTCTCCCCGGCACCCATATCACCCCAGCCCCAAACAGCCGCACCCGACCCATGTCACCCCACCCCCAAACACTTCCCCGGCACCCATGTCACCCCACCCTCAAAGAGCCGCACCCGACCCATGTCACCCCACCTCCAAACACGCCCCCCGGCACACATGTCACCCCACCCCAAAACACCCGCACCCAACCCATGTCACCCCACCCCCCAAAACCCGCACCCGACCCATGTCACTCCACCCCAAAACACCCCCCCCGGCACCTATGTCACCCCACCCTCCCAATACCCGCACCCGACCCATTTCACCCCACCCCCCCATAACCCGCACCCGACCCATTTCACCCCACCCCCAAACACCCCCCCCCGGCACCTATGTCACCCCACCCTCCCAATACCCGCACCCGACCCATTTCACCCCACCCCCAAACACCCCCCCCGGCACCCATGTCACCCCACCCCCGAACACCCGCACCCGACCCATGTCACCCCACACCCCAAAACCCGCACCCGACCCATGTCACTCCACCCCCAAACACCCGCACCCGACCCATTTCACGCCAAACCCAAACACACCCCCCGGCACCCATGTCATCCCACCTCCCAACACCCGCACCCGACCCATTTCACGCCACCCCCAAACACACCCCCCGGCACCCATGTCACCACACCCCCAAACACCCGCACCCGACCGATGTCACCCCACCCCCCAAAACCCGCCCCTGACCCATGTCACTCCACCCCCAAACACCCCCCCCGGCACCTATGTCACCCCACCCTCCCAACAGCGGCACCCGACCCATTTCACCCCACACCCAAACACCCCCCCCGGCACCCATGTCACCCCACCCGCAAACACCCGCACCCGACCCATGTCACCCCACCCCCCAAAACCCGCACCCGACCCATGTCACTCCACCCCCAAACACCCCCCCCCGGCACCTATGTCACCCCACCCTCCCAATACCCGCACCCGACCCATTTCACCCCACCCCCAAACACCCCCCCCGGCACGCATGTCACCCCACCCCCAAACACCCGCACCCGACCCATGTCACCCCACCCCCCCATAACCCGCACCCGACCCATTTCACCCCACCCCCAAACACCCCCCCCGGCACCCATGTCACCCCACCCCCGAACACCCGCACCCGACCCATGTCACCCCACACCCCAAAACCCGCACCCGACCCATGTCACTCCAACCCCAAACACCCGCACCCGACCCATTTCACGCCAACCCCAAACACACCCCCCGGCACCCATGTCTCCCCACCTCCCAACACCCGCACCCGACCCATTTCACGCCACCCCCAAACACACCCCCCGGCACCCATGTCACCCCACCCCCGAACACCCGCACCCGACCCATGTCACCCCACACCCCAAAACCCGCACCCGACCCATGTCACTCCAACCCCAAACACCCGCACCCGACCCATTTCACGCCAACCCCAAACACACCCCCCGGCACCCATGTCTCCCCACCTCCCAACACCCGCACCCGACCCATTTCACGCCACCCCCAAACACACCCCCCGGCACCCATGTCACCCCACCCCCAAACACCCGCACCCGACCGATGTCACCCCACCCCCCAAAACCCGCCCCTGACCCATGTCACTCCACCCCCAAACACCCCCCCCGGCACCTATGTCACCCCACCCTCCCAACACCCGCACCCGACCCATTTCACCCCACACCCAAACACCCCCCCCGGCACCCATGTCACTCCACCCCCAAACACACGCACCCGACCCATGTCACCCCACCCCCCAAAACCCGCACCCGACCAATGTCTCTCCACCCCCAAAGACCCCCCCTGCACCCATGTCACTCCACCCCCAAACACCCCCCCCCGGCACCTATGTCACCCCACCCTCCCAATACCCGCACCCAACCCATTTCACCACACCCCCAAACACCCCCCCCGGCACGCATGTCACCCCACCCCCAAACACCCGCACACGACCCATGTCACCCCACCCCCAAACACCCCCCCCGGCACCCATGTCACCCCACCCCCGAACACCCGCACCCGACCCATGTCACCCCACACCCCAAAACCCGCACCTGACCCATGTCACTCCACCCCCAAACACCCGCACCCGACCCATTTCACGCCAACCCCAAACACACCCCCCCGGCACCCATGTCACCCCTCCTCCCAACACCCGCACCCGACCCATTTCACGCCACCCCCAAACACACCCCCCGGCACCTATGTCACCCCACCCCCAAACACCCGCACCCGACCGATGTCACCCCACCCCCCAAAACCCGCCCCTGACCCATGTCACTCCACCCGCAAACACCCCCCCCGGCACCTATATAACCCCACCCTCCCAACACCCGCACCCGACCTATTTATCCCCACACCCAAACACCCCCCCCGGCACCCATGTCACCCCACCCCCAAACACCCGCACCCGACCCATGTCACCCCACCCCCCAAAACCCGCACCCGACCCATGTCTCTCCACCCCCAAACACCCCCCCTGCACACATGTCACTCCACCCCCAAACACCCCCCCGGCACCCATGTCACCCCACCTCCCAACACCCGCACCCGACTCATGTCACCCCACCCCCAAACACACCCCCCCGGCACCCATGTCACCCCAACCCCCAACACCCGCAACCGACCCATGTCACCCCACCCCCAAACACCCCCCCCGGCACGCATGTCACCCCACCCCCCAACACCCCCCCAGCACCATGTCACCCCACCCACAAACAGCCGCACCCGACAAATGTCACCCCACACCCAAACACCCCCCCCCGGCACCCATGTCACCCCATCCCCAAACACACCCCTCGGCACCCATGTCACCCCACCCCCGAATACATGCACCCGACCTATGTAACCCCACCCCCAAACACCCGCACCCGACCGATGTCACCCCACCCCCCAAAACCCGCACCCGACCCATGTCACTCCACCCCCAAACACCCCCCCCGGCACCCATGTCACCCCACCCCCCTAACACCCGCACCCGACCCATGTCACCCCCACCCCCAAACACTTTCCCGGCACCCATGTCACCCCACCCCCAAAGAGCCGCACCCGACCCGTGTCACCCCACCCCCCAACACCCCCCCAGCACCCATGTCACCCCAGCCCCAAACACTCTCCCCGGCACCCATATCACCCCAGCCCCAAACAGCCGCACCCGACCCATGTCACCCCACCCCCAAACACTTCCCCGGCACCCATGTCACCCCACCCCCAAAGAGCCGCACCCGACCCATGTCACCCCACCTCCAAACACGCCCCCCGGCACACATGTCACCCCACCCCAAAACACCCGCACCCAACCCATGTCACCCCACCCCCCAAAACCCGCACCCGACCCATGTCACTCCACCCCGAAACACCCCCCCCGGCACCTATGTCACCCCACCCTCCCAATACCCGCACCCGACCCATTTCACCCCACCCCCCCATAACCCGCACCCGACCCATTTCACCCCACCCCCAAACACCCCCCCCCGGCACCTATGTCACCCCACCCTCCCAATACCCGCACCCGACCCATTTCACCCCACCCCCAAACACCCCCCCCGGCACCCATGTCACCCCACCCCCGAACACCCGCACCCGACCCATGTCACCCCACACCCCAAAACCCGCACCCGACCCATGTCACTCCACCCCCAAACACCCGCACCCGACCCATTTCACGCCAAACCCAAACACACCCCCCGGCACCCATATCATCCCACCTCCCAACACCCGCACCCGACCCATTTCACGCCACCCCCAAACACACCCCCCGGCACCCATGTCACCACACCCCCAAACACCCGCACCCGACCCATGTCACCCCACCCCCCAAAACCCGCCCCTGACCCATGTCACTCCACCCCCAAACACCCCCCCCGGCACCTATGTCACCCCACCCTCCCAACAGCGGCACCCGACCCATTTCACCCCACACCCAAACACCCCCCCCGGCACCCATGTCACCCCACCCGCAAACACCCGCACCCGACCCATGTCACCCCACCCCCCAAAACCCGCACCCGACCCATGTCACTCCACCCCCAAACACCCCCCCCCGGCACCTATGTCACCCCACCCTCCCAATACCCGCACCCGACCCATTTCACCCCACCCCCAAACACCCCTCCCGGCACGCATGTCACCCCACCCCCAAACACCCGCACCCGACCCATGTCACCCCACCCCCCCATAACCCGCACCCGACCCATTTCACCCCACCCCCAAACACCCCCCCCGGCACCCATGTCACCCCACCCCCGAACGCCCGCACCCGACCCATGTCACCCCACACCCCAAAACCCGCACCCGACCCATGTCACTCCAACCCCAAACACCCGCACCCGACCCATTTCACGCCAACCCCAAACACACCCCCCGGCACCCATGTCTCCCCACCTCCCAACACCCGCACCCGACCCATTTCACGCCACCCCCAAACACACCCCCCGGCACCCATGTCACCCCACCCCCGAACACCCGCACCCGACCCATGTCACCCCACACCCCAAAACCCGCACCCGACCCATGTCACTCCAACCCCAAACACCCGCACCCGACCCATTTCACGCCAACCCCAAACACACCCCCCGGCACCCATGTCTCCCCACTTCCCAACACCCGCACCCGACCCATTTCACGCCACCCCCAAACACACCCCCCGGCACCCATGTCACCCCACCCCCAAACACCCGCACCCGACCGATGTCACCCCACCCCCCAAAACCCGCCCCTGACCCATGTCACTCCACCCCCAAACACCCCCCCGGCACCTATGTCACCCCACCCTCCCAACACCCGCACCCGACCCATTTCACCCCACACCCAAACACCCCCCCCGGCACCCATGTCACCCCACCCCCAAACACACGCACCCGACCCATGTCACCCCACCCCCCAAAACCCGCACCCGACCAATGTCTCTCCACCCCCAAACACCCCCCCTGCACCCATGTCACTCCACCCCCAAACACCCCCCCCCGGCACCTATGTCACCCCACCCTCCCAATACCCGCACCCGACCCATTTCACCACACCCCCAAACACCCCCCCCGGTACGCATGTCACCCCACCCCCAAACACCCGCACCCGACCCATGTCACCCCACCCCCAAACACCCCCCCCGGCACCCATGTCACCCCACCCCCGAACACCCGCACCCGACCCATGTCACCCCACACCCCAAAACCCGCACCTGACCCATGTCACTCCACCCCCAAACACCCGCACCCGACCCATTTCACGCCAACCCCAAACACACCCCCCCGGCACCCATGTCACCCCTCCTCCCAACACCCGCACCCGACCCATTTCACGCCACCCCCAAACACACCCCCCGGCACCTATGTCACCCCACCCCCAAACACCCGCACCCGACCGATGTCACCCCACCCCCCAAAACCCGCCCCTGACCCATGTCACTCCACCCGCAAACACCCCCCCCGGCACCTATATAACCCCACCCTCCCAACACCCGCACCCGACCTATTTCACCCCACACCCAAACACCCCCCCCGGCACCCATGTCACCCCACCCCCAAACACCCGCACCCGACCCATGTCACCCCACCCCCCAAAACCCGCACCCGACCCATGTCTCTCCACCCCCAAACACCCCCCCTGCACACATGTCACTCCACCCCCAAACACCCCCCCGGCACCCATGTCACCCCACCTCCCAACACCCGCACCCGACTCATGTCACCCCACCCCCAAACACACCCCCCCGGCACCCATGTCACCCCAACCCCCAACACCCACAACCGACCCATGTCACCCCACCCCCAAACACCCCCCCCGGCACGCATGTCACCCCACCCCCCAACACCCCCCCAGCACCATGTCACCCCACCCACAAACAGCCGCACCCGACAAATGTCACCCCACACCAAAACACCCCCCCCCGGCACCCATGTCACCCCATCCCCAAACACCCGCACCCGACCCATGTCACCCCATCCCCAAACACACCCCCCGGCACCCATGTCACCCCACCCCCGAATACATGCACCCGACCTATGTAACCCCACCCCCAAACACCCGCACCCGACCGATGTCACCCCACCCCCCAAAACCCGCACCCGACCCATGTCACTCCACCCCCAAACACCCCCCCCGGCACCCATGTCACCCCACCCCCCTAACACCCGCACCCGACCCATTTCACGCCAACCCCAAACACACCCCCCGGCACCCATGTCTCCCCACCTCCCAACACCCGCACCCGACCCATATCACGCCACCCCCAAACACACCCCCCGGCACCCATGTCACCCCACCCCCGAACACCCGCACCCGACCCATGTCACCCCACACCCCAAAACCCGCACCCGACCCATGTCACTCCAACCCCAAACACCCGCACCCGACCCATTTCACGCCAACCCCAAACACACCCCCCGGCACCCATGTCTCCCCACCTCCCAACACCCGCACCCGACCCATTTCACGCCACCCCCAAACACACCCCCCGGCACCCATGTCACCCCACCCCCAAACACCCGCACCCGACCGATGTCACCCCACCCCCCAAAACCCGCCCCTGACCCATGTCACTCCACCCCCAAACACCCCCCCCGGCACCTATGTCACCCCACCCTCCCAACACCCGCACCCGACCCATTTCACCCCACACCCAAACACCCCCCCCGGCACCCATGTCACCCCACCCCCAAACACACGCACCCGACCCATGTCACCCCACCCCCCAAAACCCGCACCCGACCAATGTCTCTCCACCCCCAAAGACCCCCCCTGCACCCATGTCACTCCACCCCCAAACACCCCCCCCCGGCACCTATGTCACCCCACCCTCCCAATACCCGCACCCAACCCATTTCACCACACCCCCAAACACCCCCCCCGGCACGCATGTCACCCCACCCCCAAACACCCGCACACGACCCATGTCACCCCACCCCCAAACACCCCCCCCGGCACCCATGTCACCCCACCCCCGAACACCCGCACCCGACCCATGTCACCCCACACCCCAAAACCCGCACCTGACCCATGTCACTCCACCCCCAAACACCCGCACCCGACCCATTTCACGCCAACCCCAAACACACCCCCCCGGCACCCATGTCACCCCTCCTCCCAACACCCGCACCCGACCCATTTCACGCCACCCCCAAACACACCCCCCGGCACCTATGTCACCCCACCCCCAAACACCCGCACCCGACCGATGTCACCCCACCCCCCAAAACCCGCCCCTGACCCATGTCACTCCACCCGCAAACACCCCCCCCGGCACCTATATAACCCCACCCTCCCAACACCCGTACCCGACCTATTTATCCCCACACCCAAACACCCCCCCCGGCACCCATGTCACCCCACCCCCAAACACCCGCACCCGACCCATGTCACCCCACCCCCCAAAACCCGCACCCGACCCATGTCTCTCCACCCCCAAACACCCCCCCTGCACACATGTCACTCCACCCCCAAACACCCCCCCGGCACCCATGTCACCCCACCTCCCAACACCCGCACCCGACTCATGTCACCCCACCCCCAAACACACCCCCCCGGCACCCATGTCACCCCAACCCCCAACACCCGCAACCGACCCATGTCACCCCACCCCCAAACACCCCCCCCGGCACGCATGTCACCCCACCCCCCAACACCCCCCCAGCACCATGTCACCCCACCCACAAACAGCCGCACCCGACAAATGTCACCCCACACCCAAACACCCCCCCCCGGCACCCATGTCACCCCATCCCCAAACACACCCCTCGGCACCCATGTCACCCCACCCCCGAATACATGCACCCGACCTATGTAACCCCACCCCCAAACACCCGCACCCGACCGATGTCACCCCACCCCCCAAAACCCGCACCCGACCCATGTCACTCCACCCCCAAACACCCCCCCCGGCACCCATGTCACCCCACCCCCCTAACACCCGCACCCGACCCATGTCACCCCCCACCCCCAAACACTTTCCCGGCACCCATGTCACCCCACCCCCAAAGAGCCGCACCCGACCCGTGTCACCCCACCCCCCAACACCCCCCCAGCACCCATGTCACCCCAGCCCCAAACACTCTCCCCGGCACCCATATCACCCCAGCCCCAAACAGCCGCACCCGACCCATGTCACCCCACCCCCAAACACTTCCCCGGCACCCATGTCACCCCACCCCCAAAGAGCCGCACCCGACCCATGTCACCCCACCTCCAAACACGCCCCCCGGCACACATGTCACCCCACCCCAAAACACCCGCACCCAACCCATGTCACCCCACCCCCCAAAACCCGCACCCGACCCATGTCACTCCACCCCGAAACACCCCCCCCGGCACCTATGTCACCCCACCCTCCCAATACCCGCACCCGACCCATTTCACCCCACCCCCCCATAACCCGCACCCGACCCATTTCACCCCACCCCCAAACACCCCCCCCCGGCACCTATGTCACCCCACCCTCCCAATACCCGCACCCGACCCATTTCACCCCACCCCCAAACACCCCCCCCGGCACCCATGTCACCCCACCCCCGAACACCCGCACCCGACCCATGTCACCCCACACCCCAAAACCCGCACCCGACCCATGTCACTCCACCCCCAAACACCCGCACCCGACCCATTTCACGCCAAACCCAAACACACCCCCCGGCACCCATATCATCCCACCTCCCAACACCCGCACCCGACCCATTTCACGCCACCCCCAAACACACCCCCCGGCACCCATGTCACCACACCCCCAAACACCCGCACCCGACCCATGTCACCCCACCCCCCAAAACCCGCCCCTGACCCATGTCACTCCACCCCCAAACACCCCCCCCGGCACCTATGTCACCCCACCCTCCCAACAGCGGCACCCGACCCATTTCACCCCACACCCAAACACCCCCCCCGGCACCCATGTCACCCCACCCGCAAACACCCGCACCCGACCCATGTCACCGCACCCCCCAAAACCCGCACCCGACCCATGTCACTCCACCCCCAAACACCCCCCCCCGGCACCTATGTCACCCCACCCTCCCAATACCCGCACCCGACCCATTTCACCCCACCCCCAAACACCCCCCCCGGCACGCATGTCACCCCACCCCCAAACACCCGCACCCGACCCATGTCACCCCACCCCCCCATAACCCGCACCCGACCCATTTCACCCCACCCCCAAACACCCCCCCCGGCACCCATGTCACCCCACCCCCGAACGCCCGCACCCGACCCATGTCACCCCACACCCCAAAACCCGCACCCGACCCATGTCACTCCAACCCCAAACACCCGCACCCGACCCATTTCACGCCAACCCCAAACACACCCCCCGGCACCCATGTCTCCCCACCTCCCAACACCCGCACCCGACCCATTTCACGCCACCCCCAAACACACCCCCCGGCACCCATGTCACCCCACCCCCGAACACCCGCACCCGACCCATGTCACCCCACACCCCAAAACCCGCACCCGACCCATGTCACTCCAACCCCAAACACCCGCACCCGACCCATTTCACGCCAACCCCAAACACACCCCCCGGCACCCATGTCTCCCCACCTCCCAACACCCGCACCCGACCCATTTCACGCCACCCCCAAACACACCCCCCGGCACCCATGTCACCCCACCCCCAAACACCCGCACCCGACCGATGTCACCCCACCCCCCAAAACCCGCCCCTGACCCATGTCACTCCACCCCCAAACACCCCCCCCGGCACCTATGTCACCCCACCCTCCCAACACCCGCACCCGACCCATTTCACCCCACACCCAAACACCCCCCCCGGCACCCATGTCACCCCACCCCCAAACACACGCACCCGACCCATGTCACCCCACCCCCCAAAACCCGCACCCGACCAATGTCTCTCCACCCCCAAACACCCCCCCTGCACCCATGTCACTCCACCCCCAAACACCCCCCCCCGGCACCTATGTCACCCCACCCTCCCAATACCCGCACCCGACCCATTTCACCACACCCCCAAACACCCCCCCCGGTACGCATGTCACCCCACCCCCAAACACCCGCACCCGACCCATGTCACCCCACCCCCAAACACCCCCCCCGGCACCCATGTCACCCCACCCCCGAACACCCGCACCCGACCCATGTCACCCCACACCCCAAAACCCGCACCTGACCCATGTCACTCCACCCCCAAACACCCGCACCCGACCCATTTCACGCCAACCCCAAACACACCCCCCCGGCACCCATGTCACCCCTCCTCCCAACACCCGCACCCGACCCATTTCACGCCACCCCCAAACACACCCCCCGGCACCTATGTCACCCCACCCCCAAACACCCGCACCCGACCGATGTCACCCCACCCCCCAAAACCCGCCCCTGACCCATGTCACTCCACCCGCAAACACCCCCCCCGGCACCTATATAACCCCACCCTCCCAACACCCGCACCCGACCTATTTCACCCCACACCCAAACACCCCCCCCGGCACCCATGTCACCCCACCCCCAAACACCCGCACCCGACCCATGTCACCCCACCCCCCAAAACCCGCACCCGACCCATGTCTCTCCACCCCCAAACACCCCCCCTGCACACATGTCACTCCACCCCCAAACACCCCCCCGGCACCCATGTCACCCCACCTCCCAACACCCGCACCCGACTCATGTCACCCCACCCCCAAACACACCCCCCCGGCACCCATGTCACCCCAACCCCCAACACCCACAACCGACCCATGTCACCCCACCCCCAAATACCCCCCCCGGCACGCATGTCACCCCACCCCCCAACACCCCCCCAGCACCATGTCACCCCACCCACAAACAGCCGCACCCGACAAATGTCACCCCACACCAAAACACCCCCCCCCGGCACCCATATCACCCCATCCCCAAACACCCGCACCCGACCCATGTCACCCCACCCCCCCATAACCCGCACCCGACCCATTTCACCCCACCCCCAAACACCCCCCCCGGCACCCATGTCACCCCACCCCCGAACGCCCGCACCCGACCCATGTCACCCCACACCCCAAAACCCGCACCCGACCCATGTCACTCCAACCCCAAACACCCGCACCCGACCCATTTCACGCCAACCCCAAACACACCCCCCGGCACCCATGTCTCCCCACCTCCCAACACCCGCACCCGACCCATTTCACGCCACCCCCAAACACACCCCCCGGCACCCATGTCACCCCACCCCCGAACACCCGCACCCGACCCATGTCACCCCACACCCCAAAACCCGCACCCGACCCATGTCACTCCAACCCCAAACACCCGCACCCGACCCATTTCACGCCAACCCCAAACACACCCCCCGGCACCCATGTCTCCCCACCTCCCAACACCCGCACCCGACCCATTTCACGCCACCCCCAAACACACCCCCCGGCACCCATGTCACCCCACCCCCAAACACCCGCACCCGACCGATGTCACCCCACCCCCCAAAACCCGCCCCTGACCCATGTCACTCCACCCCCAAACACCCCCCCCGGCACCTATGTCACCCCACCCTCCCAACACCCGCACCCGACCCATTTCACCCCACACCCAAACACCCCCCCCGGCACCCATGTCACCCCACCCCCAAACACACGCACCCGACCCATGTCACCCCACCCCCCAAAACCCGCACCCGACCAATGTCTCTCCACCCCCAAACACCCCCCCTGCACCCATGTCACTCCACCCCCAAACACCCCCCCCCGGCACCTATGTCACCCCACCCTCCCAATACCCGCACCCGACCCATTTCACCACACCCCCAAACACCCCCCCCGGTACGCATGTCACCCCACCCCCAAACACCCGCACCCGACCCATGTCACCCCACCCCCAAACACCCCCCCCGGCACCCATGTCACCCCACCCCCGAACACCCGCACCCGACCCATGTCACCCCACACCCCAAAACCCGCACCTGACCCATGTCACTCCACCCCCAAACACCCGCACCCGACCCATTTCACGCCAACCCCAAACACACCCCCCCGGCACCCATGTCACCCCTCCTCCCAACACCCGCACCCGACCCATTTCACGCCACCCCCAAACACACCCCCCGGCACCTATGTCACCCCACCCCCAAACACCCGCACCCGACCGATGTCACCCCACCCCCCAAAACCCGCCCCTGACCCATGTCACTCCACCCGCAAACACCCCCCCCGGCACCTATATAACCCCACCCTCCCAACACCCGCACCCGACCTATTTCACCCCACACCCAAACACCCCCCCCGGCACCCATGTCACCCCACCCCCAAACACCCGCACCCGACCCATGTCACCCCACCCCCCAAAACCCGCACCCGACCCATGTCTCTCCACCCCCAAACACCCCCCCTGCACACATGTCACTCCACCCCCAAACACCCCCCCGGCACCCATGTCACCCCACCTCCCAACACCCGCACCCGACTCATGTCACCCCACCCCCAAACACACCCCCCCGGCACCCATGTCACCCCAACCCCCAACACCCACAACCGACCCATGTCACCCCACCCCCAAACACCCCCCCCGGCACGCATGTCACCCCACCCCCCAACACCCCCCCAGCACCATGTCACCCCACCCACAAACAGCCGCACCCGACAAATGTCACCCCACACCAAAACACCCCCCCCCGGCACCCATGTCACCCCATCCCCAAACACCCGCACCCGACCCATGTCACCCCATCCCCAAACACACCCCCCCGGCACCCATGTCACCCCACCCCCGAATACATGCACCCGACCTATGTAACCCCACCCCCAAACACCCGCACCCGACCGATGTCACCCCACCCCCCAAAACCCGCACCCGACCCATGTCACTCCACCCCCAAACACCCCCCCCGGCACCCATGTCACCCCACCCCCCTAACACCCGCACCCGACCCATTTCACCCCACCCCCAAACACCCCCCCCGGCACCAATGTCACCCCACCCCCAAACACCCGCACCCGACCCATGTCACCCCCACCCCAAACACTTTCCCGGCACCCATGTCACCCCACCCCCAAAGAGCCGCACCCGACCCGTGTCACCCCACCCCCCAACACCCCCCCAGCACCCATGTCACCCCAGCCCCAAACACTCTCCCCGGCACCCATATCACCCCAGCCCCAAACAGCCGCACCCGACCCATGTCACCCCACCCCCAAACACATCCCCGGCACCCATGTCACCCCACCCCCAAAGAGCCGCACCCGACCCATGTCACCCCACCTCCAAACACGCCCCCCGGCACCCATGTCACCCCACCCCAAAACACCCGCACCCAACCCATGTCACCCCACCCCCCAAAACCCGCACCCGACCCATGTCACTCCACCCCGAAACACCCCCCCCGGCACCTATGTCACCCCACCCTCCCAATACCCGCACCCGACCCATGTCACCCCACCCCCCAAAACCCGCACCCGACCCATGTCACTCCACCCCCAAACACCCCCCCCCCGGCACCTATGTCACCCCACCCTCCCAATACCCGCACCCGACCCATTTCACCCCACCCCCAAACACCCCCCCCGGCACCCATGTCACCCCACCCCCGAACACCCGCACCCGACCCATGTCACCCCACACCCCAAAACCCGCACCCGACCCATGTCACTCCACCCCCAAACACCCGCACCCGACCCATTTCACGCCAAACCCAAACACACCCCCCGGCACCCATGTCATCCCACCTCCCAACACCCGCACCCGACCCATTTCACGCCACCCCCAAACACACCCCCCGGCACCCATGTCACCACACCCCCAAACACCCGCACCCGACCGATGTCACCCCACCCCCCAAAACCCGCCCCTGACCCATGTCACTCCACCCCCAAACACCCCCCCCGGCACCCATGTCACCCCACCCCCCTAACACCCGCACCCGACCCATTTCACCCCACCCCCAAACACCCCCCCCGGCACCAATGTCACCCCACCCCCAAACACCCGCACCCGACCCATGTCACCCCCACCCCCAAACACTTTCCCGGCACCCATGTCACCCCACCCCCAAAGAGCCGCACCCGACCCGTGTCACCCCACCCCCCAACACCCCCCCAGCACCCATGTCACCCCAGCCCCAAACACTCTCCCCGGCACCCATATCACCCCAGCCCCAAACAGCCGCACCCGACCCATGTCACCCCACCCCCAAACACATCCCCGGCACCCATGTCACCCCACCCCCAAAGAGCCGCACCCGACCCATGTCACCCCACCTCCAAACACGCCCCCCGGCACCCATGTCACCCCACCCCAAAACACCCGCACCCAACCCATGTCACCCCACCCCCCAAAACCCGCACCCGACCCATGTCACTCCACCCCGAAACACCCCCCCCGGCACCTATGTCACCCCACCCTCCCAATACCCGCACCCGACCCATGTCACCCCACCCCCCAAAACCCGCACCCGACCCATGTCACTCCACCCCCAAACACCCCCCCCCGGCACCTATGTCACCCCACCCTCCCAATACCCGCACCCGACCCATTTCACCCCACCCCCAAACACCCCCCCCGGCACCCATGTCACCCCACCCCCGAACACCCGCACCCGACCCATGTCACCCCACACCCCAAAACCCGCACCCGACCCATGTCACTCCACCCCCAAACACCCGCACCCGACCCATTTCACGCCAAACCCAAACACACCCCCCGGCACCCATGTCATCCCACCTCCCAACACCCGCACCCGACCCATTTCACGCCACCCCCAAACACACCCCCCGGCACCCATGTCACCACACCCCCAAACACCCGCACCCGACCGATGTCACCCCACCCCCCAAAACCCGCCCCTGACCCATGTCACTCCACCCCCAAACACCCCCCCCGGCACCTATGTCACCCCACCCTCCCAACAGCGGCACCCGACCCATTTCACCCCACACCCAAACACCCCCCCCGGCACCCATGTCACCCCACCCGCAAACACCCGCACCCGACCCATGTCACCCCACCCCCCAAAACCCGCACCCGACCCATGTCACTCCACCCCCAAACACCCCCCCCCGGCACCTATGTCACCCGACCCTCCCAATACCCGCACCCGACCCATTTCACCCCACCCCCAAACACCCCCCCCGGCTCGCATGTCACCCCACCCCCAAACACCCGCACCCGACCCATGTCACCCCACCCCCCCATAACCCGCACCCGACCCATGTCACTCCAACCCCAAACACCCGCACCCGACCCATTTCACGCCAACCCCAAACACACCCCCCGGCACCCATGTCTCCCCACCTCCCAACACCCGCACCCGACCCATTTCACGCCACCCCCAAACACACCCCCCGGCACCCATGCCAACCCACCCCCAAACACCCGCACCCGACCGATGTCACCCCACCCCCCAAAACCCGCCCCTGACCCATGTCACTCCACCCCCAAACACCCCCCCCGGCACCTATGTCACCCCACCCTCCCAACACCCGCACCCGACCCATTTCACCCCACACCCAAACACCCCCCCCGGCACCCATGTCACCCCACCCCCAAACACACGCACCCGACCCATGTCACCCCACCCCCCAAAACCCGCACCCGACCAATGTCTCTCCACCCCCAAACACCCCCCCTGCACCCATGTCACTCCACCCCCAAACACCCCCCCCCGGCACCTATGTCACCCCACCCTCCCAATACCCGCACCCGACCCATTTCACCACACCCCCAAACACCCCCCCCGGCACGCATGTCACCCCACCCCCAAACACCCGCACCCGACCCATGTCACCCCACCCCCAAACACCCCCCCCGGCACCCATGTCACCCCACCCCCGAACACCCGCACCCGACCCATGTCACCCCACACCCCAAAACCCGCACCTGACCCATGTCACTCCACCCCCAAACACCCGCACCCGACCCATTTCACGCCAACCCCAAACACACCACCCCGGCACCCATGTCACCCCTCCTCCCAACACCCGCACCCGACCCATTTCACGCCACCCCCAAACACACCCCCCGGCACCTATGTCACCCCACCCCCAAACACCCGCACCCGACCGATGTCACCCCACCCCCCAAAACCCGCCCCTGACCCATGTCACTCCACCCGCAAACACCCCCCCCGGCACCTATATAACCCCACCCTCCCAACACCCGCACCCGACCTATTTCACCCCACACCCAAACACCCCCCCCGGCACCCATGTCACCCCACCCCCAAACACCCGCACCCGACCCATGTCACCCCACCCCCCAAAACCCGCACCCGACCCATGTCTCTCCACCCCCAAACACCCCCCCTGCACACATGTCACTCCACCCCCAAACACCCCCCCGGCACCCATGTCACCCCACCTCCCAACACCCGCACCCGACTCATGTCACCCCACCCCCAAACACACCCCCCCGGCACCCATGTCACCCCAACCCCCAACACCCGCAACCGACCCATGTCACCCCACCCCCAAACACCCCCCCCGGCACGCATGTCACCCCACCCCCCAACACCCCCCCAGCACCATGTCACCCCACCCACAAACAGCCGCACCCGACAAATGTCACCCCACACCCAAACACCCCCCCCCGGCACCCATGTCACCCCATCCCCAAACACACCCCTCGGCACCCATGTCACCCCACCCCCGAATACATGCACCCGACCTATGTAACCCCACCCCCAAACACCCGCACCCGACCGATGTCACCCCACCCCCCAAAACCCGCACCCGACCCATGTCACTCCACCCCCAAACACCCCCCCCGGCACCCATGTCACCCCACCCCCCTAACACCCGCACCCGACCCATGTCACCCCACCCCTAACACACCCCCCGGCACCCATGTCACCCCACCTCCAAACACCCCCCCGGAACCCATATCACTCCACCCCCAAACAGCCGCACCCGACCCATGTGACCCCACCCCCAAACACCCCCCCCCGGCATCCATGTCACTCCACCCCGAAACACGCCCCCCGGCACCTATGTCACCCCACCCTCCCAATACCCGCACCCGACCCATTTCACCCCACCCCCCCATAACCCGCACCCGACCCATTTCACCCCACCCCCAAACACCCCCCCCGGCACCCATGTCACCCCACCCCCGAACACCCGCACCCGACCCATGTCACCCCACACCCCAAAACCCGCACCCGACCCATGTCACTCCACCCCCAAACACCCCCCCCGGCACCCATGTCACCCCACCCCCCTAACACCCGCACCCGACCCATATCACCCCCACCCCCAAACACTTTCCCGGCACCCATGTCACCCCACCCCCAAAGAGCCGCACCCGACCCGTGTCACCCCACCCCCCAACACCCCCCCAGCACCCATGTCACCCCAGCCCCAAACACTCTCCCCGGCACACATATCACCCCAGCCCCAAACAGCCGCACCCGACCCATGTCACCCCACCCCCAAACACTTCCCCGGCACCCATGTCACCCCACCCCCAAAGAGCCGCACCCGACCCATGTCACCCCACCTCCAAACACGCCCCCCGGCACCCATGTCACCCCACCCCAAAACACCCGCACCCAACCCATGTCACCCCACCCCCCAAAACCCGCACCCGACCCATGTCACTCCACCCCGAAACACCCCCCCCGGCACGCATGTCACCCCACCCCCAAACACCCGCACCCGACCCATGTCACCCCACCCCCCCCATAACCCGCACCCGACCCATTTCACCCCACCCCCAAACACCCCCCCCGGCACCCATGTCACCCCACCCCAAAACACCCGCACCCAACCCATGTCACCCCACCCCCCAAAACCCGCACCCGACCCATGTCACTCCACCCCGAAACACCCCCCCCGGCACCTATGTCACCCCACCCTCCCAATACCCGCACCCGACCCATTTCACCCCACCCCCAAACACCCCCCCCGGCACGCATGTCACCCCACCCCCAAACACCCGCACCCGACCCATGTCACCCCACCCCCAAACACCCCCCCCGGCACCCATGTCACCCCACCCCCGAACACCCGCACCCGACCCATGTCACCCCACACCCCAAAACCCGCACCCGACCCATGTCAATCCACCCCCAAACACCCGCACCCGACCCATTTCACGCCACCCCCAAACACAACCCCCGGCACCCATGTCACCCCACCTCCAAACACCCGCACCCGACCCATATCACGCCACCCCCAAACACACCCCCCGGCACCCATGTCACCCCACCCCCAATCACCCGCACCCGACCGATGTCACCCCACCCCCCAAAACCCGCCCCTGACCCATGTCACTCCACCCCCAAACACCCCACCCGGCACCTATGTCACCCCACCCTCCCAACACCCGCACTCGACCCATTTCACCCCACACCCAAACACCCCCCCCGGCACCCATGTCACCCCACCCCCAAACACCCGCACCCGACCCATGTCACCCCACCCCCCAAAACCCGCACCCGACCCATGTCTCTCCACCCCCAAACACCCCCCCTGCACCCATGTCACTCCACCCCCAAACACCCCCCCGGCACCCATGTCACCCCACCTCCCAACACCTGCACCCGACTCATGTCACCCCACCCCCAAACACACCCCCCCGGCACCCATGTCACCCCAACCCCCAACACCCGCAACCGACCCATGTCACCCCACCCCCAAACACACTCCCCGGCACCCATGTCACCCCACCCCCAAACACACGCACCCGACCCATGTCACCCCACCACCAAACACCCCCCCCCGGCATCCATGTCACCCCACCCCCAAACAAGCGCACCCGACCCTTGTCACACCACCCCCCAACACCCCCCCCCGGTACCCATGTCACCCCACCCCCAAACACTCCCCATGGCACCCATGTCACCTCACCCCCCAACACCCGCACCCGACCCATGTCACTCCACCCCCAACACCCCCCCAGCACCATGTCACCACACCCACAAACAGCCGCACCCGACCCATGTCACCCCACACCCAAACACCCCCCCCGGCACCCATGTCACCCCAACCCCAAACACACCCCTCGGCACCCATGTCACCCCACCCCCGAATACATGCACCCGACCTATGTAACCCCACCCCCAAACACCCGCACCCGACCGATGTCACCCCACCCCCCAAAACCCACACCCGACCCATGTCACTCCACCCCCAAACACCCCCCCCGGCACCCATGTCACCCCACCCCCCTAACACCCGCACCCGACCCATGTCACCCCACCCCCAAACACCCCCCCCGGCACCCATGTCACCCCACCCCCAAACACTTCCCCGGCACCCATGTCACCCCACCCCCAAAGAGCCGCACCCGACCCATGTCACTCCACCCCCCAACACCCCCCCAGCACCCATGTCACCCCAGCCCCAAACACCCCCCCCGGCACCCATATCACCCCACCCCCAAACAGCCGCACCCGACCCATGTCACCCCACCCCCAAACACTTCCCCGGGACCCATGTCACCCCACCCCCAAAGAGCCGCACCCGACCCATGTCACCCCACCTCCAAACACCCCCCCCGGCACCCATGTCACCCCACCCCCAAACACCCGCACCCGACCCATGTCACCCCACCCCCCAAAACCCGCACCCGACCCATGTCACTCCACCCCCAAACACCCCCCCCGGCACCTATGTCACCCCACCCTCCCAATACCCGCACCCGACCCATTTCACCCCACTCCCAAACACCCCCCCCGGCACGCATGTCACCCCACCCCCAAACACCCGCACCCGACCCATGTCACCCCACCCCCCCAAAACCCGCACCCGACCCATTTCACCCCACCCCCAAACACCCCCCCCGGCACCCATGTCACCCCACCCCCGAACACCCGCACCCGACCCATGTCACCCCACACCCCAAAACCCGCACCCGACCCATGTCACTCCAACCCCAAACACCCGCACCCGACCCATTTCACGCCAACCCCAAACACACCCCCCGGCACCCATGTCACCCCACCCCCCAAAACCCGCACCCGACCCATGTCACTCCACCCCCAAACACCCCCCCCGGCACCTATGTCACCCCACCCTCCCAATACCCGCACCCGACCCATTTCACCCCACCCCCAAACACCCCCCCCGGCACCCATGTCACCCCACCCCCGAACACCCGCACCCGACCCATGTCACCCCACCCCCCAAAACCCGCACCCGACCCATGTCACTCCAACCCCAAACACCCGCACCCGACCCATTTCACGCCAACCCCAAACACACCCCCCGGCACCCATGTCACCCCACCTCCCAACACCCGCACCCGACCCATTTCACGCCACCCCCAAACACACCCCCCGGCACCCATGTCACCCCACCCCCAAACACCCGCACCCGACCGATGTCACCCCACCCCCCAAAACCCGCCCCTGACCCATGTCACTCCACCCCCAAACACCCCCCCCGGCACCTATGTCACCCCACCCTCCCAACACCCGCACCCGACCCATTTCACCCCACACCCAAACACCCCCCCCGGCACCCATGTCACCCCACCCCCCAAAACCCGCACCCGACCCATGTCTCTCCACCCCCAAACACCCCCCCTGCACCCATGTCACTCCACCCCCAAACACCCCCCCGGCACCCATGTCACCCCACCTCCCAACACCCGCACCCGACTCATGTCACCCCACCCCCAAACACACCCCCCCGGCACCCATGTCACCCCAACCCCCAACACCCGCAACCGACCCATGTCACCCCACCCCCAAACACACCCCCCGGCACCCATGTCACCCCACCCCCAAACACACGCACCCGACCCATGTCACCCCACCACCAAACACCCCACCCCGGCATCCATGTCACCCCACCCCCAAACAAGCGCACCCGACCCTTGTCACACCACCCCCCAACACCCCCCCCGGTACCCATGTCACCCCACCCCCAAACACTCCCCAAGGCACCCATGTCACCTCACCCCCCAACACCCGCACCCGACCCATGTCACCCCACCCCCCAACACCCCCCCAGCACCATGTCACCCCACCCACAAACAGCCGCACCCGACCCATGTCACCCCACACCCAAACACCCCCCCCCGGCACCCATGTCACCCCAACCCCAAACACACCCCCCGGCACCCATGTCACCCCACCCCCGAATACATGCACCCGACCTATGTAACCCCACCCCCAAACACCCGCACCCGACCGATGTCACCCCACCCCCCAAAACCCGCCCCTGACCCATGTCACTCCACCCCCAAACACCCCCCCCGGCACCTATGTCACCCCACCCTCCCAACAGTGGCACCCGACCCATTTCACCCCACACCCAAACACCCCCCCCGGCACCCATGTCACCCCACCCCCGAACACCCGCACCCGACCCATGTCACCCCACCCCCCAAAACCCGCACCCGACCCATGTCACTCCACCCCCAAACACCCCCCCCGGCACCTATGTCACCCCACCCTCCCAATACCCGCACCCGACCCATTTCACCCCACACCCAAACACCCCCCCCGGCACGCATGTCACCCCACCCCCAAACACCCGCACCCGACCCATGTCACCCCACCCCCCCAAAACCCGCACCCGACCCATTTCACCCCACCCCCAAACAACCCCCCGGCACCCATGTCACCCCACCCCCGAACACCCGCACCCGACCCATGTCACCCCACACCCCAAAACCCGCACCCGACCCATGTCACTCCAACCCCAAACACCCGCACCCGACCCATTTCACGCCAACCCCAAACACACCCCCCGGCACCCATGTCTCCCCACCTCCCAACACCCGCACCCGACCAATTTCACGCCACCCCCAAACACACCCCCCGGCACCCATGTCACCCCACCCCCAAACACCCGCACCCGACCGATGTCACCCCACCCCCCAAAACCCGCCCCTGACCCATGTCACTCCACCCCCAAACACCCCCCCCGGCACCTATGTCACCCCACCCTCCCAACAGTGGCACCCGACCCATTTCACCCCACACCCAAACACCCCCCCCGGCACCCATGTCACCCCACCCCCGAACACCCGCACCCGACCCATGTCACCCCACCCCCCAAAACCCGCACCCGACCCATGTCACTCCACCCCCAAACACCCCCCCCGGCACCTATGTCACCCCACCCTCCCAATACCCGCACCCGACCCATTTCACCCCACACCCAAACACCCCCCCCGGCACGCATGTCACCCCACCCCCAAACACCCGCACCCGACCCATGTCACCCCACCCCCCCAAAACCCGCACCCGACCCATTTCACCCCACCCCCAAACAACCCCCCGGCACCCATGTCACCCCACCCCCGAACACCCGCACCCGACCCATGTCACCCCACACCCCAAAACCCGCACCCGACCCATGTCACTCCAACCCCAAACACCCGCACCCGACCCATTTCACGCCAACCCCAAACACACCCCCCGGCACCCATGTCTCCCCACCTCCCAACACCCGCACCCGACCAATTTCACGCCACCCCCAAACACACCCCCCGGCACCCATGTCACCCCACCCCCAAACACCCGCACCCGACCGATGTCACCCCACCCCCCAAAACCCGCCCCTGACCCATGTCACTCCACCCCCAAACACCCCCCCCGGCACCTATGTCACCCCACCCTCCCAACACCCGCACCCGACCCATTTCACCCCACACCCAAACACCCCCCCCGGCACCCATGTCACCCCACCCCCAAACACCCGCACCCGACCCATGTCACCCCACCCCCCAAAACCCGCACCCGACCAATGTCTCTCCACCCCCAAACACCCCCCCTGCACCCATGTCACTCCACCCCCAAACACCCCCCCCGGCACCTATGTCACCCCACCCTCCCAATACCCGCACCCGACCCATTTCACCCCACCCCCAAACACCCCCCCCGGCACGCCTGTCACCCCACCCCCAAACACCCGCACCCGACCCATGTCACCCCACCCCCAAACACCCCCCCCGGCACCCATGTCACCCCACCCCCGAACACCCGCACCCGACCCATGTCACCCCACACCCCAAAACCCGCACCCGACCCATGTCACTCCACCCCCAAACACCCGCACCCGACCCATTTCACGCCAACCCCAAACACACCCCCCCGGCACCCATGTCACCCCTCCTCCCAACACCCGCACCCGACCCATTTCACGCCACCCCCAAACACACCCCCCGGCACTTATGTCACCCCACCCCCAAACACCCGCACCCGACCGATGTCACCCCACCCCCCAAAACCCGCCCCTGACCCATGTCACTCCACCCCAAACACCCCCCCCGGCACCTATGTAACCCCACCCTCCCAACACCCGCACCCGACCCATTTCACCCCACACCCAAACACCCGCCCCGGCACCCATGTCACCCCACCCCCAAACACCCGCACCCGACCCATGTCACCCCACCCCCCAAAACCCGCACCCGACCCATGTCTCTCCACCCCCAAACACCCCCCCTGCACACATGTCACTCCACCCCCAAACACCCCCCCGGCACCCATGTCACCCCACCTCCCAACACCCGCACCCGACTCATGTCACCCCACCCCCAAACACACCCCCCCGGCACCCATGTCACCCCAACCCCCAACACCCGCAACCGACCCATGTCACCCCACCCCCAAACACACCCCCCGGCACCCATGTCACCCCACCCCCAAACACACGCACCCGAAACATGTCACCCCACCACCAAACACCCCCCCCCGGCATCCATGTCACCTCACCCCCAAACAAGCGCACCCGACCCTTGTCACACCACCCCCCAACACCCCCCCCCGGTACCCATGTCACCCCACCCCCAAACACTCCCCATGGCACCCATGTCACCTCACCCCCCAACACCCGCACCCGACCCATGTCACCCCACCCCCCAACACCCCCCCAGCACCATGTCACCCCACCCACAAACAGCCGCACCCGACCCATGTCACCCCACACCCAAACACTTCCCCGGCACCCATGTCACCCCACCCCCCAAAACCCGCACCCGACCCATGTCACTCCACACCCAAACACCCCCCCCGGCACCCATGTCACCCCACCCCCGAACACCCGCACCCGACCCATGTCACCCCACCCCCCAAAACCCGCACCCGACCCATGTCACTCCACCCCCAAACACCCCCCCCGGCACCTATGTCACCCCACCCTCCCAATACCCGCACCCGACCCATTTCACCCCACACCCAAACACCCCCCCCGGCACGCATGTCACCCCACCCCCAAACACCCGCACCCGACCCATGTCACCCCACCCCCCCAAAACCCGCACCCGACCCATTTCACCCCACCCCCAAACACCCCCCCCGGCACCCATGTCACCCCACCCCCGAACACCCGCACCCGACCCATGTCACCCCACACCCCAAAACCCGCACCCGACCCATGTCACTCCAACCCCAAACACCCGCACCCGACCCATTTCACGCCAACCCCAAACACACCCCCCGGCACCCACGTCTCCCCACCTCCCAACACCCGCACCCGACCCATTTCACGCCACCCCCAAACACACCCCCCGGCACCCATGTCACCCCACCCCCAAACACCCGCACCCGACCGATGTCACCCCACCCTCCAAAACCCGCCCCTGACCCATGTCACTCCACCCCCAAACACCCCCCCCGGCACCTATGTCACCCCACCCTCCCAACACCCGCACCCGACCCATTTCACCCCACACCCAAACACCCCCCCCGGCACCCATGTCACCCCACCCCCAAACACCCGCACCCGACCCATGTCACCCCACCCCCCAAAACCCGCACCCGACCAATGTCTCTCCACCCCCAAACACCCCCCCTGCACCCATGTCACTCCACCCCCAAACACCCCCCCCGGCACCTATGTCACCCCACCCTCCCAATACCCGCACCCGACCCATTTCACCCCACCCCCAAACACCCCCCCCGGCACGCCTGTCACCCCACCCCCAAACACCCGCACCCGACCCATGTCACCCCACCCCCAAACACCCCCCCCGGCACCCATGTCACCCCACCCCCGAACACCCGCACCCGACCCATGTCACCCCACACCCCAAAACCCGCACCCGACCCATGTCACTCCACCCCCAAACACCCGCACCCGACCCATTTCACGCCAACCCCAAACACACCCCCCCGGCACCCATGTCACCCCTCCTCCCAACACCCGCACCCGACCCATTTCACGACACCCCCAAACACACCCCCCGGCACTTATGTCACCCCACCCCCAAACACCCGCACCCGACCGATGTCACCCCACCCCCCAAAACCCGCCCCTGACCCATGTCACTCCACCCCAAACACCCCCCCCGGCACCTATGTAACCCCACCCTCCCAACACCCGCACCCGACCCATTTCACCCCACACCCAAACACCCGCCCCGGCACCCATGTCACCCCACCCCCAAACACCCGCACCCGACCCATGTCACCCCACCCCCCAAAACCCGCACCCGACCCATGTCTCTCCACCCCCAAACACCCCCCCTGCACACATGTCACTGAACCCCCAAACACCCCCCCCGGCACCCATGTCACCCCACCTCCCAACACCCGCACCCGACTCATGTCACCCCACCCCCAAACACACCCCCCCGGCACCCATGTCACCCCAACCCCCAACACCCGCAACCGACCCATGTCACCCCACCCCCAAACACACCCCCCGGCACCCATGTCACCCCACCCCCAAACACACGCACCCGAAACATGTCACCCCACCACCAAACACCCCCCCCCGGCATCCATGTCACCTCACCCCCAAACAAGCGCACCCGACCCTTGTCACACCACCCCCCAACACCCCCCCCCGGTACCCATGTCACCCCACCCCCAAACACTCCCCATGGCACCCATGTCACCTCACCCCCCAACACCCGCACCCGACCCATGTCACCCCACCCCCCAACACCCCCCCAGCACCATGTCACCCCACCCACAAACAGCCGCACCCGACCCATGTCACCCCACACCCAAACACTTCCCCGGCACCCATGTCACCCCACCCCCCAAAACCCGCACCCGACCCATGTCACTCCACCCCCAAACACCCCCCCCGGCACGCATGTCACCCCACCCCCAAACACCCGCACCCGACCGATGTCACCCCACCCCCCCAAAACCCGCACCCGACCCATTTCACCCCACCCCCAAACACCCCCCACGGCACCCATGTCACCCCACCCCCGAACACCCGCACCCGACCCATGTCACCCCACACCCCAAAACCCGCACCCGACCCATGTCACTCCACCCCCAAACACCCGCACCCGACCCATTTCACGCCACCCCCAAACACACCCCCCGGCACCCATGTCACCCCACCTCCCAACACCCGCACCCGACCCATGTCACCCCACCACCAAACACCCCCCCCGGCACCCATGTCACCCCACCCCCAAACACCCGAACCCGACCCATGTCACCCCATCCCCAAAACCGCACCCGACCCATGTCTCTCCACCCCCAAACACCCCCCCTGCACCCATGTCACTCCACCCCCAAAACACCCCCCCGGCACCCATGTCACCCCACCTCCCAACACCCGCACCCGACTCATGTCACCCCACCCCCAAACACACCCCCCCGGCACCCATGTCACCCCAACCCCCAACACCCGCAACCGACCCATGTCACCCCACCCCCAAACACACCCCCCGGCACCCATGTCACCCCACCCCCAAACACACGCACCCGACCCATGTCACCCCACCACCAAACACCCCCCCCCGGCATCCATGTCACCCCACCCCCAAACAAGCGCACCCGACCCTTGTCACACCACCCCCAACACCCCCCCCGGTACCCATGTCACCCCACCCCCAAACACTCCCCATGGCACCCATGTCACCTCACCCCCCAACACCCGCACCCGACCCATGTCACCCCACCCCCCAACACCCCCCCAGCACCATGTCACCCCACCCACAAACAGCCGCACCCGACCCATGTCACCCCACACCCAAACACCCCCCTCCTGGCACCCATGTCACCCCAACCCCAAACACACCCCCCGGCACCCATGTCACCCCACCCCCGAATACGTGCACCGGACCTATGTAACCCCACCCCCAAACACCCGCACCAGACCGATGTCACCCCACCCCCCAAAACCCGCACCCGACCCATGTCACTCCACCCCCAAACACCCCCCCCGGCACCCATGTCACCCCACCCCCCTAACACCCGCACCCGACCCATTTCACCCCACCCCCAAACACCCCCCCCGGCACCCAAGTCACCCCACCCCCAAACACCCGCACCCGACCCATGTCACCTCCACCCCCAAACACTTTCCCGGCACCCATGTCACCCCACCCCCAAAGAGCCGCACCCGACCCATGTCACCCCACCCCCAAACACCCCCCCCGGCACCCATGTCAACCCACCCCCAAACACACGCACCCGACCGATGTCACCCCACCCCCCAAAACCCGCACCTGACCCATGTCACTCCACCCCCAAACACCCCCCCCGGCACCTATGTCACCCCACCCTCCCAACACCCGCACCCGACCCATTTCACCCCATACCCAAACACCCCCCCCGGCACCCATGTCACCCCACCCCAAACACCCGCCCCCGACCCATGTCACACCACCCCCCAACACCCCCCCCGGTACCCATGTCACCCCACCCCCAAACACTCCCCATGGCACCCATGTCACCTCACCCCCCAACACCCGCACCCGACCCATGTCACCCCACCCCCCAACACCCCCCCAGCACCATGTCACCCCACCCACAAACAGCCGCACCCGACCCATGTCACCCCACACCCAAACACCCCCCCCGGCACCCATGTCACCCCAACCCCAAACACACCCCTCGGCACCCATGTCACCCCACCCCCGAATACATGCACCCGACCTATGTAACCCCACCCCCAAACACCCGCACCCGACCGATGTCACCCCACCCCCCAAAACCCACACCCGACCCATGTCACTCCACCCCCAAACACCCCCCCCGGCACCCATGTCACCCCACCCCCCTAACACCCGCACCCGACCCATGTCACCCCACCCCCAAACACCCCCCCCGGCACCCATGTCACCCCACCCCCAAACACTTCCCCGGCACCCATGTCACCCCACCCCCAAAGAGCCGCACCCGACCCATGTCACTCCAACCCCCAACACCCCCCCAGCACCCATGTCACCCCAGCCCCAAACACCCCCCCCGGCACCCATGTCACCCCACCCCCGAACACCCGCACCCGACCCATGTCACCCCACCCCCCAAAACCCGCACCCGACCCATGTCACTCCACCCCCAAACACCCCCCCCGGCACCTATGTCACCCCACCCTCCCAATACCCGCACCCGACCCATTTCACCCCACCCCCAAACACCCCCCCCGGCACGCATGTCACCCCACCCCCAAACACCCGCACCCGACCCATGTCACCCCACCCCCCCAAAACCCGCACCCGACCCATTTCACCCCACCCCCAAACACCCCCCCCGGCACCCATGTCACCCCACCCCCGAACACCCGCACCCGACCCATGTCACCCCACACCCCAAAACCCGCACCCGACCCATGTCACTCCAACCCCAAACACCCGCACCCGACCCATTTCACGCCAACCCCAAACACACCCCCCGGCACCCATGTCACCCCACCTCCCAACACCCGCACCCGACCCATTTCACGCCACCCCCAAACACACCCCCCGGCACCCATGTCACCCCACCCCCAAACACCCGCACCCGACCGATGTCACCCCACCCCCCAAAACCCGCCCCTGACCCATGTCACTCCACCCCCAAACACCCCCCCCCGGCACCTATGTCACCCCACCCTCCCAACACCCGCACCCGACCCATTTCACCCCACACCCAAACACCCCCCCCGGCACCCATGTCACCCCACCCCCAAACACCCGCACCCGACCCATGTCACCCCACCCCCCAAAACCCGCACCCGACCCATGTCTCTCCACCCCCAAACACCCCCCTGCACCCATGTCACTCCACCCCCAAACACCCCCCCGGCACCCATGTCACCCCACCTCCCAACACCCGCACCCGACTCATGTCACCCCACCCACAAGCACACCCCCCCGGCACCCATGTCACCCCAACCCCCAACACCCGCAACCGACCCATGTCACCCCACCCCCAAACACACCCCCCGGCACCAATGTCACCCCACCCCCAAACACACGCACCCGACCCATGTCACCCCACCACCAAACACCCCCCCCCGGCATCCATGTCACCCCACCCCCAAACAAGCGCACCCGACCCTTGTCACACCACCCCCCAACACCCCCCCCGGTACCCATGTCACCCCACCCCCAAACACTCCCCATGGCACCCATGTCACCTCACCCCCCAACACCCGCACCCGACCCATGTCACCCCACCCCCCAACACCCCCCCAGCACCATGTCACCCCACCCACAAACAGCCGCACCCGACCCATGTCACCCCACACCCAAACACCCCCCCCCTGGCACCCATGTCACCCCAACCCCAAACACAACCCCCGGCACCCATGTCACCCCACCCCCGAATACATGCACCCGACCTATGTAACCCCACCCCCAAACACCCGCACCCGACCGATGGCACCCCACCCCCCAAAACCCGCCCCTGACCCATGTCACTCCACCCCCAAACACCCCCCCCGGCACCTATGTCACCCCACCCTCCCAACAGCGGCACCCGACCCATTTCACCCCACACCCAAACACCCCCCCCGGCACCCATGTCACCCCACCCCCAAACACCCGCACCCGACCCATGTCACCCCACCCCCCAAAACCCGCACCCGACCCATGTCACTCCACCCCCAAACACCCCCCCCGGCACCTATGTCACCCCACCCTCCCAATACCCGCACCCGACCCATTTCACCCCACCCCCAAACACCCCCCCCGGCACGCATGTCACCCCACCCCCAAACACCCGCACCCGACCCATGTCACCCCACCCCCCCAAAACCCGCACCCGACCCATTTCACCCCACCCCCAAACACCCCCCCCGGCACCCATGTCACCCCACCCCCGAACACCCGCACCCGACCCATGTCACCCCACACCCCAAAACCCGCACCCGACCCATGTCACTCCAACCCCAAACACCCGCACCCGACCCATTTCACGCCAACCCCAAACACACCCCCCGGCACCCATGTCACCCCACCTCCCAACACCCGCACCCGACCCATTTCACGCCACCCCCAAACACACCCCCCGGCACCCATGTCACCCCACCCCCAAACACCCGCACCCGACCGATGTCACCCCACCCCCCAAAACCCGCCCCTGACCCATGTCACTCCACCCCCAAACACCCCCCCCCGGCACCTATGTCACCCCACCCTCCCAACACCCGCACCCGACCCATTTCACCCCACCCCCAAACACTTCCCCGGCACCCATGTCACCCCACCCCCAAAGAGCCGCACCCGACCCATGTCACTCCACCCCCCAACACCCCCCCAGCACCCATGTCACCCCAGCCCCAAACACCCCCCCCGGCACCCATGTCACCCCACCCCCGAACACCCGCACCCGACCCATGTCACCCCACCCCCCAAAACCCGCACCCGACCCATGTCACTCCACCCCCAAACACCCCCCCCGGCACCTATGTCACCCCACCCTCCCAATACCCGCACCCGACCCATTTCACCCCACCCCCAAACACCCCCCCCGGCACGCATGTCACCCCACCCCCAAACACCCGCACACGACCCATGTCACCCCACCCCCCCAAAACCCGCACCCGACCCATTTCACCCCACCCCCAAACACCCCCCCCGGCACCCATGTCACCCCACCCCCGAACACCCGCACCCGACCCATGTCACCCCACACCCCAAAACCCGCACCCGACCCATGTCACTCCAACCCCAAACACCCGCACCCGACCCATTTCACGCCAACCCCAAACACACCCCCCGGCACCCATGTCACCCCACCTCCCAACACCCGCACCCGACCCATTTCACGCCACCCCCAAACACACCCCCCGGCACCCATGTCACCCCACCCCCAAACACCCGCACCCGACCGATGTCACCCCACCCCCCAAAACCCGCCCCTGACCCATGTCACTCCACCCCCAAACACCCCCCCCCGGCACCTATGTCACCCCACCCTCCCAACACCCGCACCCGACCCATTTCACCCCACCCCCAAACACTTCCCCGGCACCCATGTCACCCCACCCCCAAAGAGCCGCACCCGACCCATGTCACTCCACCCCCCAACACCCCCCCAGCACCCATGTCACCCCAGCCCCAAACACCCCCCCCGGCACCCATGTCACCCCACCCCCGAACACCCGCACCCGACCCATGTCACCCCACCCCCCAAAACCCGCACCCGACCCATGTCACTCCACCCCCAAACACCCCCCCCGGCACCTATGTCACCCCACCCTCCCAATACCCGCACCCGACCCATTTCACCCCACCCCCAAACACCCCCCCCGGCACGCATGTCACCCCACCCCCAAACACCCGCACACGACCCATGTCACCCCACCCCCCCAAAACCCGCACCCGACCCATTTCACCCCACCCCCAAACACCCCCCCCGGCACCCATGTCACCCCACCCCCGAACACCCGCACCCGACCCATGTCACCCCACACCCCAAAACCCTCACCCGACCCATGTCACTCCAACCCCAAACACCCGCACCCGACCCATTTCACGCCAACCCCAAACACTCCCCCCGGCACCCATGTCACCCCACCTCCCAACACCCGCACCCGACCCATTTCACGCCACCCCCAAACACACCCCCCGGCACCCATGTCACCCCACCCCCAAACACCCGCACCCGACCGATGTCACCCCACCCCCCAAAACCCGCCCCTGACCCATGTCACTCCACCCCCAAACACCCCCCCCCGGCACCTATGTCACCCCACCCTCCCAACACCCGCACCCGACCCATTTCACCCCACACCCAAACACCCCCCCCGGCACCCATGTCACCCCACCCCCAAACACCCGCACCCGACCCATGTCACCCCACCCCCCAAAACCCGCACCCGACCCATGTCTCTCCACCCCCAAACACCCCCCTGCACCCATGTCACTCCACCCCCAAACACCCCCCCGGCACCCATGTCACCCCACCTCCCAACACCCGCACCCGACTCATGTCACCCCACCCCCAAACACACCCCCCCGGCACCCATGTCACCCCAACCCCCAACACCCGCAACCGACCCATGTCACCCCACCCCCAAACACACCCCCCGGCACCCATGTCACCCCACCCCCAAACACACGCACCCGACCCATGTCACCCCACCACCAAACACCCCCCCCCGGCATCCATGTCACCCCACCCCCAAACAAGCGCACCCGACCCTTGTCACACCACCCCCCAACACCCCCCCCGGTACCCATGTCACCCCACCCCCAAACACTCCCCATGGCACCCATGTCACCTCACCCCCCAACACCCGCACCCGACCCATGTCACCCCACCCCCCAACACCCCCCCAGCACCATGTCACCCCACCCACAAACAGCCGCACCCGACCCATGTCACCCCACACCCAAACACCCCCCCCCTGGCACCCATGTCACCCCAACCCCAAACACAACCCCCGGCACCCATGTCACCCCACCCCCGAATACATGCACCCGACCTATGTAACCCCACCCCCAAACACCCGCACCCGACCGATGTCACCCCACCCCCCAAAACCCGGCCCTGACCCATGTCACTCCACCCCCAAACACACCCCCCGGCACCTATGTCACCCCACCCTCCCAACAGCGGCACCCGACCCATTTCACCCCACACCCAAACACCCCCCCCGGCACCCATGTCACCCCACCCCCAAACACCCGCACCCGACCCATGTCACCCCACCCCCCAAAACCCGCACCCGACCCATGTCACTCCACCCCCAAACACCCCCCCCGGCACCTATGTCACCCCACCCTCCCAATACCCGCACCCGACCCATTTCACCCCACCCCCAAACACCCCCCCCGGCACGCATGTCACCCCACCCCCAAACACCCGCACCCGATCCATGTCACCCCCCCCCCCAAAACCCGCACCCGACCCATTTCACCCCACCCCCAAACACCCCCCCCGGCACCCATGTCACCACACCCCCGAACACCCGCACCCGACCCATGTCACCCCACACCCCAAAACCCGCACCCGACCCATGTCACTCCAACCCCAAACACCCGCACCCGACCCATTTCACGCCAACCCCAAACACACCCCCCGGCACCCATGTAACCCCACCTCCCAACACCCGCACCCGACCCATTTCACGCCACCCCCAAACACACCCCCCGGCACCCATGTCACCCCACCCCCAAACACCCGCACCCGACCGATGTCACCCCACCCCCCAAAACCCGCCCCTGACCCATGTCACTCCACCCCCAAACACCCCCCCCCGGCACCTATGTCACCCCACCCTCCCAACACCCGCACCCGACCCATTTCACCCCACACCCAAACACCCCCCCCGGCACCCATGTCACCCCACCCCCAAACACCCGCACCCGACCCATGTCACCCCACCCCCCAAAACCCGCACCCGACCCATGTCTCTCCACCCCCAAACACCCCCCTGCACCCATGTCACTCCACCCCCAAACACCCCCCCGGCACCCATGTCACCCCACCTCCCAACACCCGCACCCGACTCATGTCACCCCACCCCCAAACACACCCCCCCGGCACCCATGTCACCCCAACCCCCAACACCCGCAACCGACCCATGTCACCCCACCCCCAAACACACCCCCCGGCACCCATGTCACCCCACCCCCAAACACACGCACCCGACCCATGTCACCCCACCACCAAACACCCCCCCCCGGCATCCATGTCACCCCACCCCCAAACAAGCGCACCCGACCCTTGTCACACCACCCCCCAACACCCCCCCCGGTACCCATGTCACCCCACCCCCAAACACTCCCCATGGCACCCATGTCACCTCACCCCCCAACACCCGCACCCGACCCATGTCACCCCACCCCCCAACACCCCCCCAGCACCATGTCACCCCACCCACAAACAGCCGCACCCGACCCATGTCACCCCACACCCAAACACCCCCCCCCTGGCACCCATGTCACCCCAACCCCAAACACAACCCCCGGCACCCATGTCACCCCACCCCCGAATACATGCACCCGACCTATGTAACCCCACCCCCAAACACCCGCACCCGACCGATGTCACCCCACCCCCCAAAACCCGCCCCTGACCCATGTCACTCCACCCCCAAACACCCCCCCCGGCACCTATGTCACCCCACCCTCCCAACAGCGGCACCCGACCCATTTCACCCCACACCCAAACACCCCCCCCGGCACCCACGTCACCCCACCCCCAAACACCCGCACCCGACCCATGTCACCCCACCCTCCCAATACCCGCACCCGACCCATTTCACCCCACCCCCAAACACCCCCCCGGGCACGCATGTCACCCCACCCCCAAACACCCGCACCCGACCCATGTCACCCCACCCCCCCAAAACCCGCACCCGACCCATTTCACCCCACCCCCAAACAACCCCCCCGGCACCCATGTCACCCCACCCCCGAACACCCGCATCCGACCCATGTCACCCCACACCCCAAAACCCGCACCCGACCCATGTCACTCCAACCCCAAACACCCGCACCCGACCCATTTCACGCCAACCCCAAACACACCCCCCGGCACCCATGTCTCCCCACCTCCCAACACCCGCACCCGACCCATTTCACGCCACCCCCAAACACACCCCCCGGCACCCATGTCACCCCACCCCCAAACACCCGCACCCGACCCATGTCACCCCACACCCCAAAACCCGCACCCGACCCATGTCACTCCACCCCCAAACACCCGCACCCGACCCATTTCACGCCAACCCCAAACACACCCCCCCGGCACCCATGTCACCCCTCCTCCCAACAACCGCACCCGACCCATTTCACGCCACCCCCAAACACACCCCCCGGCACCTATGTCACCCCACCCTCCCAACAGCGGCACCCGACCCATTTCACCCCACACCCAAACACCCCCCCCGGCACCCATGTCACCCCACCCCCAAACACCCGCACCCGACCCATGTCACCCCACCCCCCAAAACCCGCACCCGACCCATGTCACTCCACCCCCAAACACCCCCCCCGGCACCTATGTCACCCCACCCTCCCAATACCCGCACCCGACCCATTTCACCCCACCCCCAAACACCCCCCCGGGCACGCATGTCACCCCACCCCCAAACACCCGCACCCGACCCATGTCACCCCACCCCCCCCAAAACCCGCACCCGACCCATTTCACCCCACCCCCAAACACCCCTCCCTTCACCCATGTCACCCCACCCCCGAACACCCGCACCCGACCCATGTCACCCCACACCCGAAAACCCGCACCCGACCCATGTCACTCCAACCCCAAACACCCGCACCCGACCCATTTCACGCCAACCCCAAACACACCCCCCGGCACCCATGTCTCCCCACCTCCCAACACCCGCACCCGACCCATTTCACGCCACCCCCAAACACACCCCCCGGCACCCATGTCACCCCACCCCCAAACACCCGCACCCGACCCATGTCACCCCACACCCCAAAACCCGCACCCGACCCATGTCACTCCACCCCCAAACACCCGCACCCGACCCATTTCACGCCAACCCCAAACACACACCCCCGGCACCCATGTCACCCCTCCTCCCAACAACCGCACCCGACCCATTTCACGCCACCCCCAAACACACCCCCCGGCACTTATGTCACCCCACCCCCAAACACCCGCACCCGACCGATGTCACCCCACCCCCCAAAACCCGCCCCTGACCCGTGTCACTCCACCCCCAAACACCCCCCCCGGCACCTATGTAACCCCACCCTCCCAACACCCGAACCCGACCCATTTCACCCCACACCCAAACACCCCCTCCGGCACCCATGTCACCCCACCCCCAAACACCCGAACCCGACCAATGTCACCCCACCCCCCAAAACCCGCACCCGACCCATGTCTCTCCACCCCCAAACACCCCCCCTGCACCCATGTCACTCCACCCCCAAACACCCCCCCGGCACCCATGTCACCCCACCTCCCAACACCCGCACCCGACTCATGTCACCCCACCCCCAAACACACCCCCCCGGCACCCATGTCACCCCAACCCCCAACACCCGCAACCGACCCATGTCACCCCACCCCCAAACACACCCCCCGGCACCCATGTCACCCCACCCCCAAACACACGCACCCGACCCATGTCACCCCACCACCAAACACCCCCCCCCGGCATCCATGTCACCTCACCCCCAAACAAGCGCACCCGACCCTTGTCACACCACCCCCCAACACCCCCCCCCCGGTACCCATGTCACCCCACCCCCAAACACTCCCCATGGCACCCATGTCACCTCACCCCCCAACACCCGCACCCGACCGATGTCACCCCACCCCCCAAAACCCGCACCCGACCCATGTCACTCCACCCCCAAATACACCCCCCGGCACCCATGTCACCCCACCCCCCTAACACCCGCACCCGACCCATTTCACCCCACCCCCAAACACCCCCGCCGGCACCCATGTCACCCCACCCCCAAACACCCGCACCCGACCCATGTCACCTCCACCCCCAAACACTTTCCCGGCACCCATGTCACCCCACCCCCAAAGAGCCGCACCCGACCCATTTCACCCCACCGCCAAACACCCCCCCCGGCACCCATGTCACCCCACCCCCGAACACCCGCACCCGACCCATGTCACCCCACACCCCAAAACCCGCACCCGACCCATGTCACCCCACCCCGCAAAAACCGCAAACGACCCATGTCTCTCCACCCCCAAACACCCCCCCGGCACCCATGTCACCCCACCCCCCCAACACCCGCACCCGACCCATGTCACCCCTCATCCAAACACACCCCCCGGCACCCATGTCACCCCACCCCCAAACACACGCACCCGACCCATGTCACTCCACCACCAAACACCCCCCCCCGGCACCCATGTCACCCACCCCCCAACACCCCCCCCGGCACCCATGTCACCCCACCTTCAAACACCCGCACACGACCCATGTCACCCCACCCCCAAACACCCCCCCGGGACCCATGTCACCCCACCTCCCAACACCCGCACCCGACCCATGTCACCCCACCCACAAACACACCCCCCGGCACCCATGTCACCCCACCCCCAAACACACGCACCCGACCCATGTCACTCCACCACCAAACACCCCCCCCCCCGGCATCCATGTCACCCCACCCCCAAACAAGCGCACCCGACCCTTGTCACACCACCCCCCAACACCCCCCCCGGTACCCATGTCACCCCACCCCCAAACACTCCCCATGGCACCCATGTCACCTCACCCCCCAACACCTGCACCCGACCCATGTCACCCCACCCCCCAACACCCCCCCAGCACCATGTCACCCCACCCACAAACAGCCGCACCCGACCAATGTCACCCCACACCCAAACACCCCCCCCCGGCACCCATGTCACCCCAACCCCAAACACACCCCTCGGCACCCATGTCACCCCACCCCCGAATACATGCACCCGACCTATGTAACCCCACCCCCAAACACCCGCACCCGACCGATGTCACCCCACCCCCCAAAACCCGCACCCGACCCATGTCACTCCACCCCCAAACACCCCCCCCGGCACCCATGTCACCCCACCCCCCTAACACCCGCACCCGACCCATTTCACCCCACCCCCAAACACCCCCCCCGGCACCCAAGTCACCCCACCCCCAAACACCCGCACCCGACCCATGTCACCTCCACCCCCAAACACTTTCCCGGCACCCATGTCACCCCACCCCCAAAGAGCCGCACCCGACCCATGTCACCCCCACCCCCAAACACCCCCCCCGGCACCCATGTCAACCCACCCCCAAACACCCGCACCCGACCGATGTCACCCCACCCCCCAAAACCCGCACCTGACCCATGTCACTCCACCCCCAAACACCCCCCCCGGCACCTATGTCACCCCACCCTCCCAACACCCGCACCCGACCCATTTCACCCCATACCCAAACACCCCCCCCGGCACCCATGTCACCCCACCCCAAACACCCGCACCCGACCCATGTCACCCCACCCCCAAACACCCCCCCCGGCACCCATGTCACCCCACCCCCAAACACTTCCCCGGCACCCATGTCACCCCACCCCCAAAGAGCCGCACCCGACCCATGTCACTCCACCCCCCAACACCCCCCCAGCACCCATGTCACCCCAGCCCCAAACACCCCCCCCGGCACCCATATCACCCCACCCCCAAACAGCCGCACCCGACCCATGTCACCCCACCCCCAAACACTTCCCCGGCACCCATGTCACCCCACCCCCAAAGAGCCGCACCCGACCCATGTCACCCCACCTCCAAACACCCCCCCCGGCACCCATGTCACCCCACCCCCAAACACCCGCACCCGACCCATGTCACCCCACCCCCCAAAACCCGCACCCGACCCATGTCACTCCACCCCCAAACACCCCCCCCGGCACCTATGTCACCCCACCCTCCCAATACCCACACCCGACCCATTTCACCCCACCCGGCACGCATGTCACCCCACCCCCAAACACCCGCACCCGACCCATGTCACCCCACCCCCCCAAAACCCGCACCCGACCCATTTCACCCCACCCCCAAACACCCCCCCCGGCACCCATGTCACCCCACCCCCGAACACCCGCACCCGACCCATGTCACCCCACACCCCAAAACCCGCACCCGACCCATGTCACTCCAAACCCAAACACCCGCACCCGACCCATGTCACTCCACCCCCAAACACCCCCCCCGGCACCTATGTCACCCCACCCTCCCAACACCCGCACCCGACCCATTTCACCCCACACCCAAACACCCCCCCCGGCACCCATGTCACCCCACCCCCAAACACCCGCACCCGACCCATGTCACCCCACCCCCCAAAACCCGCACCCGACCCATGTCTCTCCACCCCCAAACACCCCCCCTGCACCTATGTCACTCCACCCCCAAACACCCCCCCGGCACCCATGTCACCCCACCTCCCAACACCCGCACCCGACTCATGTCACCCCACCCCCAAACACACCCCCCCGGCACCCATGTCACCCCAACCCCCAAACACCCGCACCCGACCCATGTCACCTCCACCCCCAAACACTTTCCCGGCACCCATGTCACCCCACCCCCAAAGAGCCGCACCCGACCCATGTCACCCCACCCCCAAACACCCCCCCCGGCACCCATGTCAACCCACCCCCAAAACCCGCACCCGACCCATTTCACCCCACCGCCAAACACCCCCCCCGGCACCCATGTCACCCCACCCCCGAACACCCGCACCCGACCCATGTCACCCCACATCCCAAAACCCGCACCCGACCCATGTCACTCCACCCCCAAACACCCCCCCGGCACCCATGTCACCCCACCTCCCAACACCCGCACCCGAACCACTTGACGCCTCCCCCAAACACACCCCCTGGCACCCATGTCACCCCACCCCCAAACACCCGCACCCGACCGATGTCACCCCACCCCCCAAAACCCGGACCTGACCCATGTCACTCCACCCCCAAACACCCCCCCCGGCACCTATGTCACCCCACCCTCCCAACACCCGCACCCGACCCATTTCACCCAATACCCAAACACCCCCCCCGGCACCCATGTCACCCCACCCCAAACACCCGCACCCGACCCATGTCACCCCACCCCGCAAAACCCGCAAACGACCCATGTCTCTCCACCCCCAAACACCCCCCCGGCACCCATGTCACCCCACCCCCCCAACACCCGCACCCGACCCATGTCACCCCTCATCCAAACACACCCCCCGGCACCCATGTCACCCCACCCCCAAACACACGCACCCGACCCATGTCACTCCACCACCAAACACCCCCCCCCGGCACCCATGTCACCCACCCCCCAACACCCCCCCCGGCACCCATGTCACCCCACCTTCAAACACCCGCACACGACCCATGTCACCCCACCCCCAAACACCCCCCCGGGACCCATGTCACCCCACCTCCCAACACCCGCACCCGACCCATGTCACCCCACCCCCAAACACACCCCCCGGCACCCATGTCACCGCACCCCCAAACACACGCACCCGACCCATGTCACTCCACCCCCAAAGAGCCGCACCCGACCCATGTCACCCCACCCCCAAACACCCCCCCCGGCACCCATGTCACCCCACCCCCAAACACTTCCCCGGCACCCATGTCACCCCACCCCCCAAAGAGCCGCACCCGACCCATGTCACTCCACCCCCCAACACCCCCCCAGCACCCATGTCACCCCAGCCCCAAACACCCCCCCCGGCACCCATATCACCCCACCCCCAAACAGCCGCACCCTACCCATGTCACCCCACCCCCAAACACTTCCCCGGCACCCATGTCACCCCACCCCCAAAGAGCCGCACCCGACCCATGTCACCCCACCTCCAAACACCCCCACCGGCACCCATGTCACCCCACCCCCAAACACCTGCACCCGACCCATGTCACCCCACCCCCCAAAACCCGCACCCGACCCATGTCACTCCACCCCAAACACCCCCCCCGGCACCTATGTCACCCCACCCTCCCAATACCCGCACCCGACCCATTTCACCCCACCCCCAAACAACCGCACCCGACCCATGTCACCCCACCCCCCCCAAAACCCGCACCCGACCCATTTCACCCCACCCCCAAACACCCCCCCCGGCACCCATGCCACCCCACCCCCGAACACCCGCACCCGACCCATGTCACCCCACACCCCAAAACCCGCACCCGACCCATGTCACTCCAACCCCAAACACCCGCACCCGACCCATTTCACGCCAACCCCAAACACACCCCCCGGCACCCATGTCACCCCACCTCCCAACACCCTCACCCGACCCATTTCACGCCACCCCCAAACACTCCCCCCGGCACCCATGTCACCCCACCCCCAAACACCCGCACCCGACCGATGTCACCCCACCTCCCAACACCCTCACCCGACCCATTTCACGCCACCCCCAAACACCCCCCCCGGCACCTATGTCACCCCACCCTCCCAACACTCGCACCCGACCCATTTCAGCCCACACCCAAACACCCCCCCCGGCACCCATGTCACCCCACCCCCAAACACCCGCACCCGACCCATGTCACCCCACCCCCCAAAACCCGCACCCGACCAATGTCTCTCCACCCCCAAACACCCCCCCTGCACCCATGTCACCCCACCTCCCAACACCCGCACCCGACCCATGTCACCCCACACCCGAAAACCCGCACCCGACCCATGTCACTCCACCCCCAAACACCCCCCCGGCACCCATGTCACCCCACGCCCCAACACCCGCATCTGACCCATGTCACCCCCACCCCCAAAAACTTTCCCGGCACCCATGTCACCCCACCCCCAAAGAGCCGCACCCGACCCATGTCACCCCACCTCTAAACACGCCCCCCGGCACCCATGTCACCCCACCCCCAAACACCCGCACCCGAACCAAGTCACCCCACCCAAAATACTCCCCCCGGCAACCATGTCACCCCCCCCCAACACCCCCCCCGGGCACCCATGTCACCCCACGCCCCAACACCCCCCCCCGGCGCCCATGTCACCCCACCGCCAAACACCCGCAACATGACCCATGTCACTCTGCCCCCAAACACCCCCCCGGCACCCATGTCACCCCACGCCCCAACACCTTCTCCGGCACCCATGTCACCCCACCCCCAAACACCCGCACCCGACCCATGTCACCCCACCCCCAAACACCCCCCCCGGCACCCATGTCACCCCACCCCAAACACCCGCACCCGACCCATGTCACCCCACCAATAAACACCCTCCCGGCACCCATGTCACCCCACACCCAAACACCCGCACCCTACCCATGTTTCCCCACCCCCAAACACTAACCCGGCACCCATGTCACCCCTCCCGCAAACACCCGAACCCAAGACACGTCACCCCACCCCCAAACACCCCCCCCAGCACCCATGTCACCCCACCCCCAAATACCCGCACCCGACCCATGTCACCCCACCCCCAAACACCCCCCGGCACCCATGTCACCCCACGCCCCAACACCCGCATCTGACCCATGTCACCCCCACCCCCAAAAACTTTCCCGGCACCCATGTCACCCCACCCCCAAAGAGCCGCACCCGACCCATGTCACCCCACCCCCCAACACCCCCCCAGCACCCATGTCACCCCAGCCCCAAACACTCCCCCCGGCACCCATATCACCCCAGCCCCAAACAGCCGCACCCGACCCATGTCACCCCACCCCCAAACACTTCCCCGGCACCCATGTCACCCCACCCCCAAAGAGCCGCACCCGACCCATGTCACCCCACCTCCAAACACCCCCCCCGGCACCCATGTCACCCCTCCCTCAAACACCCGCACCCGACCCATGTCACCCCACCCACAAACACCCGCACGCGAAACATGTCACCCCACCCCCCAACACCCCCCTCCGGCACCCATGTCACCCTACCCTCAAACACCCACACACGACCCATGTCACCCCACCCCCAAACACCCCCCCGGCACCCATGTCACCCCACGCCCCAACACCCGCATCCAACCCATGTTACCCCACCCCCAAACACCCCCCCCGGCACCCATGTCACCCCACCTCAAACACCCGAACCCGACCCATGTCACCCCACCTCTAAACACGCCCCCCGGCACCCATGTCACCCCACCCCCAAACACCCGCACCCGAACCAAGTCACCCCACCCAAAATACTCCCCCCGGCAACCATGTCACCCCCCCCCAACACCCCCCCCGGGCACCCATGTCACCCCACGCCCCAACACCCCCCCCGGCGCCCATGTCACCCCACCGCCAAACACCCACAACATGACCCATGTCACTCTACCCCCAAACACCCCCCCGGCACCCATGTCACCCCACGCCCCAACACCCTCTCCGGCACCCATGTCACCCCACCCCCAAACACCCGCACCTGACCCATGTCACCCCACCCCCAAACACCCGCACCCGACCCATATCACCCCACCCATAAACACCCCCCCGGCACCCATGTCACCCCACACCCAAACACCCGCACCCTACCCATGTCTCCCCACCCCCAAACAATAACCCGGCACCCATGTCACCCCTCCCCCAAACACCCGACCTCGAGCCACGTCACCCCACCCCCAAACACCCCCCCCAGCACCCATGTCACCCCACCCCCAAATACCCGCACCCGACCCATGTCACCCCACCCCCAAACACCCCCCCGGCACCCATGTCACCCCACGCCCCAACACCCGCACCCGACCCATGTCAGCCCACCCCCAAACACCCCCCCGGCACCCATGTCACCCCACGCCCCAACACCCGCACCCGACCCATGTCACCCCACCCCCAAACGCCCGCACCCGACCCATGTCACCCCACCCCCAAACACCCCACCGGCATCCATGTAACCCCTACCCCAAACAAACGTACCCGACCCATGTCACCCCACCCCCAAACACCCCCCCCCCGGCACCCATGTCACCCCTCCCCCAAACACCCGCACCCTACCCATTTCACCCCACCCCCCAACACCCCCCCCAGCAACCATCTCACCCCACCCCCAAACACCCGCACACGACCCATGTCACCCCTCCCCCAAACACTCCACCGGCACCCATGTCAGCGAATCCCCCAACACCCCTCCGGCACCCATGTCACCCCACCCCCAAACACCCGCACCCGACCCAGGTCACCCCACCACCAAACACCCCCCCCCGGCACCCATGTCACCCCACCCCCAAACACCCGCACCCAACCCATGTCACCCCACCCCCAAACACCCCCCCCGGCACCCATGTCACCCCACCCCCAAACACCCGCAACCGACCCATGTCACCCCACCCCCCAAACACCCCCCCCAGCACCCATGTCACCCCTCCCTCAAACACCCGCACCCGACCCATGTCACCCCACCCACAAACACCCGCACGCGAAACATGTCACCCCACCCCCCAACACCCCCCTCCGGCACCCATGTCACCCTACCCTCAAACACCCACACACGACCCATGTCACCCCACCCCCAAACACCCCCCCGGCACCCATGTCACCCCACGCCCCAACACCCGCATCCAACCCATGTCACCCCACCTCAAACACCCGAACCCGACCCATGTCACCCAACCTCTAAACACGCCCCCCGGCACCCATGTCACCCCACCCCCAAACACCCGCACCCGACCCATGTCACCCCACCCAAAATACTCCCCCCGGCAACCATGTCACCCCCCCCCAACACCCCCCCCGGGCACCCATGTCACCCCACGCCCCAACACCCCCCCCGGCGCCCATGTCACCCCACCGCCAAACACCCGCAACATGACCCATGTCACTCTACCCCCAAACACCCCCCCGGCACCCATGTCACCCCACGCCCCAACACCTTCTCCGGCACCCATGTCACCCCACCCCCAAACACCCGCACCCGACCCATGTCACCCCAACCCCAAACACACCCCCCGGCACCCATGTCACCCCACTTCAAACACCCGAACCCGACCCATGTCACCCCACCTCTAAACACGCCCCCCGGCACCCATGTCACCCCACCCCCAAACACCCGCACCCGAACCAAGTCACCCCACCCAAAATACTCCCCCCGGCAACCATGTCACCCCCCCCAACACGCCCCCCGGGCACCCATGTCACCCCACGCCCCAACACCCCCCCCCGGCGCCCATGTCACCCCACCGCCAAACACCCGCAACATGACCCATGTCACTCTACCCCCAAACACCCCCCCGGCACCCATGTCACCCCACGCCCCAACACCTTCTCCGGCACCCATGTCACCCCACCCCCAAACACCCGCACCCGACCCATGTCACCCCACCCCCAAACACCCCCCCCGGCACCCATGTCACCCCACCCCAAACACCCGCACCCGACCCATGTCACCCCACCAATAAACACCCTCCCGGCACCCATGTCACCCCACACCCAAACACCCGCACCCTACCCATGTTTCCCCACCCCCAAACACTAACTCGGCACCCATGTCACCCCTCCCCCAAACACCCGAACCCAAGCCACGTCACCCCACCCCCAAACACCCCCCCCAGCACCCATGTCACCCCACCCCCAAATACCCGCACCCGACCCATGTCACCCCACCCCCAAACACCCCCCCCGGCACCCATATCACCCCACGCCCCAACACCCGCATCTGACCCATGTCACCCCCACCCCCAAAAACTTTAACGGCACCCATGTCACCCCACCCCCAAAGAGCCGCACCCGACCCATGTCACCCCACCCCCCAACACCCCCCCAGCACCCATGTCACCCCAGCCCCAAACACTCCCCCCGGCACCCATATCACCCCAGCCCCAAACAGCCGCACCCGACCCATGTCACCCCACCCCCAAACACTTCCCCGGCACCCATGTCACCCCACCCCCAAAGAGCCGCACCCGACCCATGTCACCCCACCTCCAAACACCCCCCCCGGCACCCATGTCACCCCTCCCTCAAACACCCGCACCCGACCCATGTCACCCCACCCACAAACACCCGCACGCGAAACATGTCACCCCACCCCCCAACACCCCCCTCCGGCACCCATGTCACCCTACCCTCAAACACCCACACACAACCCATGTCACCCCACCCCCAAACACCCCCCCGGCACCCATGTCACCCCACGCCCCAACACCCGCACCCGACCCATGTCACCCCACACCCCAAAACCCGCACCCGACCCATGTCACTCCAAACCCAAACACCCGCACCCGACCCATGTCACTCCACCCCCAAACACCCCCCCCGGCACCTATGTCACCCCACCCTCCCAACACCCGCACCCGACCCATTTCACCCCACACCCAAACACCCCCCCCGGCACCCATGTCACCCCACCCCCAAACACCCGCACCCGACCCATGTCACCCCACCCCCCAAAACCCGCACCCGACCCATGTCTCTCCACCCCCAAACACCCCCCCTGCACCTATGTCACTCCACCCCCAAACACCCCCCCGGCACCCATGTCACCCCACCTCCCAACACCCGCACCCGACTCATGTCACCCCACCCCCAAACACACCCCCCCGGCACCCATGTCACCCCAACCCCCAAACACCCGCACCCGACCCATGTCACCTCCACCCCCAAACACTTTCCCGGCACCCATGTCACCCCACCCCCAAAGAGCCGCACCCGACCCATGTCACCCCACCCCCAAACACCCCCCCCGGCACCCATGTCAACCCACCCCCAAAACCCGCACCCGACCCATTTCACCCCACCGCCAAACACCCCCCCCGGCACCCATGTCACCCCACCCCCGAACACCCGCACCCGACCCATGTCACCCCACATCCCAAAACCCGCACCCGACCCATGTCACTCCACCCCCAAACACCCCCCCGGCACCCATGTCACCCCACCTCCCAACACCCGCACCCGAACCACTTGACGCCTCCCCCAAACACACCCCCTGGCACCCATGTCACCCCACCCCCAAACACCCGCACCCGACCGATGTCACCCCACCCCCCAAAACCCGGACCTGACCCATGTCACTCCACCCCCAAACACCCCCCCCGGCACCTATGTCACCCCACCCTCCCAACACCCGCACCCGACCCATTTCACCCAATACCCAAACACCCCCCCCGGCACCCATGTCACCCCACCCCAAACACCCGCACCCGACCCATGTCACCCCACCCCGCAAAACCCGCAAACGACCCATGTCTCTCCACCCCCAAACACCCCCCCGGCACCCATGTCACCCCACCCCCCCAACACCCGCACCCGACCCATGTCACCCCTCATCCAAACACACCCCCCGGCACCCATGTCACCCCACCCCCAAACACACGCACCCGACCCATGTCACTCCACCACCAAACACCCCCCCCCGGCACCCATGTCACCCACCCCCCAACACCCCCCCCGGCACCCATGTCACCCCACCTTCAAACACCCGCACACGACCCATGTCACCCCACCCCCAAACACCCCCCCGGGACCCATGTCACCCCACCTCCCAACACCCGCACCCGACCCATGTCACCCCACCCCCAAACACACCCCCCGGCACCCATGTCACCGCACCCCCAAACACACGCACCCGACCCATGTCACTCCACCCCCAAAGAGCCGCACCCGACCCATGTCACCCCACCCCCAAACACCCCCCCCGGCACCCATGTCACCCCACCCCCAAACACTTCCCCGGCACCCATGTCACCCCACCCCCCAAAGAGCCGCACCCGACCCATGTCACTCCACCCCCCAACACCCCCCCAGCACCCATGTCACCCCAGCCCCAAACACCCCCCCCGGCACCCATATCACCCCACCCCCAAACAGCCGCACCCTACCCATGTCACCCCACCCCCAAACACTTCCCCGGCACCCATGTCACCCCACCCCCAAAGAGCCGCACCCGACCCATGTCACCCCACCTCCAAACACCCCCACCGGCACCCATGTCACCCCACCCCCAAACACCTGCACCCGACCCATGTCACCCCACCCCCCAAAACCCGCACCCGACCCATGTCACTCCACCCCAAACACCCCCCCCGGCACCTATGTCACCCCACCCTCCCAATACCCGCACCCGACCCATTTCACCCCACCCCCAAACAACCGCACCCGACCCATGTCACCCCACCCCCCCCAAAACCCGCACCCGACCCATTTCACCCCACCCCCAAACACCCCCCCCGGCACCCATGCCACCCCACCCCCGAACACCCGCACCCGACCCATGTCACCCCACACCCCAAAACCCGCACCCGACCCATGTCACTCCAACCCCAAACACCCGCACCCGACCCATTTCACGCCAACCCCAAACACACCCCCCGGCACCCATGTCACCCCACCTCCCAACACCCTCACCCGACCCATTTCACGCCACCCCCAAACACTCCCCCCGGCACCCATGTCACCCCACCCCCAAACACCCGCACCCGACCGATGTCACCCCACCTCCCAACACCCTCACCCGACCCATTTCACGCCACCCCCAAACACCCCCCCCGGCACCTATGTCACCCCACCCTCCCAACACTCGCACCCGACCCATTTCAGCCCACACCCAAACACCCCCCCCGGCACCCATGTCACCCCACCCCCAAACACCCGCACCCGACCCATGTCACCCCACCCCCCCAAAACCCGCACCCGACCAATGTCTCTCCACCCCCAAACACCCCCCCTGCACCCATGTCACCCCACCTCCCAACACCCGCACCCGACCCATGTCACCCCACACCCGAAAACCCGCACCCGACCCATGTCACTCCACCCCCAAACACCCCCCCGGCACCCATGTCACCCCACGCCCCAACACCCGCATCTGACCCATGTCACCCCCACCCCCAAAAACTTTCCCGGCACCCATGTCACCCCACCCCCAAAGAGCCGCACCCGACCCATGTCACCCCACCTCTAAACACGCCCCCCGGCACCCATGTCACCCCACCCCCAAACACCCGCACCCGAACCAAGTCACCCCACCCAAAATACTCCCCCCGGCAACCATGTCACCCCCCCCAACACCCCCCCCGGGCACCCATGTCACCCCACGCCCCAACACCCCCCCCCGGCGCCCATGTCACCCCACCGCCAAACACCCGCAACATGACCCATGTCACTCTGCCCCCAAACACCCCCCCGGCACCCATGTCACCCCACGCCCCAACACCTTCTCCGGCACCCATGTCACCCCACCCCCAAACACCCGCACCCGACCCATGTCACCCCACCCCCAAACACCCCCCCCGGCACCCATGTCACCCCACCCCAAACACCCGCACCCGACCCATGTCACCCCACCAATAAACACCCTCCCGGCACCCATGTCACCCCACACCCAAACACCCGCACCCTACCCATGTTTCCCCACCCCCAAACACTAACCCGGCACCCATGTCACCCCTCCCGCAAACACCCGAACCCAAGACACGTCACCCCACCCCCAAACACCCCCCCCAGCACCCATGTCACCCCACCCCCAAATACCCGCACCCGACCCATGTCACCCCACCCCCAAACACCCCCCGGCACCCATGTCACCCCACGCCCCAACACCCGCATCTGACCCATGTCACCCCCACCCCCAAAAACTTTCCCGGCACCCATGTCACCCCACCCCCAAAGAGCCGCACCCGACCCATGTCACCCCACCCCCCAACACCCCCCCAGCACCCATGTCACCCCAGCCCCAAACACTCCCCCCGGCACCCATATCACCCCAGCCCCAAACAGCCGCACCCGACCCATGTCACCCCACCCCCAAACACTTCCCCGGCACCCATGTCACCCCACCCCCAAAGAGCCGCACCCGACCCATGTCACCCCACCTCCAAACACCCCCCCCGGCACCCATGTCACCCCTCCCTCAAACACCCGCACCCGACCCATGTCACCCCACCCACAAACACCCGCACGCGAAACATGTCACCCCACCCCCCAACACCCCCCTCCGGCACCCATGTCACCCTACCCTCAAACACCCACACACGACCCATGTCACCCCACCCCCAAACACCCCCCCGGCACCCATGTCACCCCACGCCCCAACACCCGCATCCAACCCATGTTACCCCACCCCCAAACACCCCCCCCGGCACCCATGTCACCCCACCTCAAACACCCGAACCCGACCCATGTCACCCCACCTCTAAACACGCCCCCCGGCACCCATGTCACCCCACCCCCAAACACCCGCACCCGAACCAAGTCACCCCACCCAAAATACTCCCCCCGGCAACCATGTCACCCCCCCCCAACACCCCCCCCGGGCACCCATGTCACCCCACGCCCCAACACCCCCCCCGGCGCCCATGTCACCCCACCGCCAAACACCCACAACATGACCCATGTCACTCTACCCCCAAACACCCCCCCGGCACCCATGTCACCCCACGCCCCAACACCCTCTCCGGCACCCATGTCACCCCACCCCCAAACACCCGCACCTGACCCATGTCACCCCACCCCCAAACACCCGCACCCGACCCATATCACCCCACCCATAAACACCCCCCCGGCACCCATGTCACCCCACACCCAAACACCCGCACCCTACCCATGTCTCCCCACCCCCAAACAATAACCCGGCACCCATGTCACCCCTCCCCCAAACACCCGACCTCGAGCCACGTCACCCCACCCCCAAACACCCCCCCCAGCACCCATGTCACCCCACCCCCAAATACCCGCACCCGACCCATGTCACCCCACCCCCAAACACCCCCCCGGCACCCATGTCACCCCACGCCCCAACACCCGCACCCGACCCATGTCAGCCCACCCCCAAACACCCCCCCGGCACCCATGTCACCCCACGCCCCAACACCCGCACCCGACCCATGTCACCCCACCCCCAAACGCCCGCACCCGACCCATGTCACCCCACCCCCAAACACCCCACCGGCATCCATGTAACCCCTACCCCAAACAAACGTACCCGACCCATGTCACCCCACCCCCAAACACCCCCCCCCCGGCACCCATGTCACCCCTCCCCCAAACACCCGCACCCTACCCATTTCACCCCACCCCCCAACACCCCCCCCAGCAACCATCTCACCCCACCCCCAAACACCCGCACACGACCCATGTCACCCCTCCCCCAAACACTCCACCGGCACCCATGTCAGCGAATCCCCCAACACCCCTCCGGCACCCATGTCACCCCACCCCCAAACACCCGCACCCGACCCAGGTCACCCCACCACCAAACACCCCCCCCCGGCACCCATGTCACCCCACCCCCAAACACCCGCACCCAACCCATGTCACCCCACCCCCAAACACCCCCCCCGGCACCCATGTCACCCCACCCCCAAACACCCGCAACCGACCCATGTCACCCCACCCCCCAAACACCCCCCCCAGCACCCATGTCACCCCTCCCTCAAACACCCGCACCCGACCCATGTCACCCCACCCACAAACACCCGCACGCGAAACATGTCACCCCACCCCCCAACACCCCCCTCCGGCACCCATGTCACCCTACCCTCAAACACCCACACACGACCCATGTCACCCCACCCCCAAACACCCCCCCGGCACCCATGTCACCCCACGCCCCAACACCCGCATCCAACCCATGTCACCCCACCTCAAACACCCGAACCCGACCCATGTCACCCAACCTCTAAACACGCCCCCCGGCACCCATGTCACCCCACCCCCAAACACCCGCACCCGACCCATGTCACCCCACCCAAAATACTCCCCCCGGCAACCATGTCACCCCCCCCCAACACCCCCCCCGGGCACCCATGTCACCCCACGCCCCAACACCCCCCCCGGCGCCCATGTCACCCCACCGCCAAACACCCGCAACATGACCCATGTCACTCTACCCCCAAACACCCCCCCGGCACCCATGTCACCCCACGCCCCAACACCTTCTCCGGCACCCATGTCACCCCACCCCCAAACACCCGCACCCGACCCATGTCACCCCAACCCCAAACACACCCCCCGGCACCCATGTCACCCCACTTCAAACACCCGAACCCGACCCATGTCACCCCACCTCTAAACACGCCCCCCGGCACCCATGTCACCCCACCCCCAAACACCCGCACCCGAACCAAGTCACCCCACCCAAAATACTCCCCCCGGCAACCATGTCACCCCCCCCAACACGCCCCCCGGGCACCCATGTCACCCCACGCCCCAACACCCCCCCCCGGCGCCCATGTCACCCCACCGCCAAACACCCGCAACATGACCCATGTCACTCTACCCCCAAACACCCCCCCGGCACCCATGTCACCCCACGCCCCAACACCTTCTCCGGCACCCATGTCACCCCACCCCCAAACACCCGCACCCGACCCATGTCACCCCACCCCCAAACACCCCCCCCGGCACCCATGTCACCCCACCCCAAACACCCGCACCCGACCCATGTCACCCCACCAATAAACACCCTCCCGGCACCCATGTCACCCCACACCCAAACACCCGCACCCTACCCATGTTTCCCCACCCCCAAACACTAACTCGGCACCCATGTCACCCCTCCCCCAAACACCCGAACCCAAGCCACGTCACCCCACCCCCAAACACCCCCCCCAGCACCCATGTCACCCCACCCCCAAATACCCGCACCCGACCCATGTCACCCCACCCCCAAACACCCCCCCGGCACCCATATCACCCCACGCCCCAACACCCGCATCTGACCCATGTCACCCCCACCCCCAAAAACTTTAACGGCACCCATGTCACCCCACCCCCAAAGAGCCGCACCCGACCCATGTCACCCCACCCCCCAACACCCCCCCAGCACCCATGTCACCCCAGCCCCAAACACTCCCCCCGGCACCCATATCACCCCAGCCCCAAACAGCCGCACCCGACCCATGTCACCCCACCCCCAAACACTTCCCCGGCACCCATGTCACCCCACCCCCAAAGAGCCGCACCCGACCCATGTCACCCCACCTCCAAACACCCCCCCCGGCACCCATGTCACCCCTCCCTCAAACACCCGCACCCGACCCATGTCACCCCACCCACAAACACCCGCACGCGAAACATGTCACCCCACCCCCCAACACCCCCCTCCGGCACCCATGTCACCCTACCCTCAAACACCCACACACAACCCATGTCACCCCACCCCCAAACACCCCCCCCGGCACCCATGTCACCCCACGCCCCAACACCCGCATCCAACCCATGTTACCCCACCCCCAAACACCCCCCCCGGCACCCATGTCACCCCACCTCAAACACCCGAACCCGACCCATGTCACCCCACCTCTAAACACGCCCCCCGGCACCCATGTCACCCCACCCCCAAAACACCCGCACCCGAACCAAGTCACCCCACCCAAAATACTCCCCCCGGCAACCATGTCACCCCCCCCCAACACCCCCCCCGGGCACCCATGTCACCCCACGCCCCAACACCCCCCCCGGCGCCCATGTCACCCCACCGCCAAACACCCACAACATGACCCATGTCACTCTACCCCCAAACACCCCCCCGGCACCCATGTCACCCCACGCCCCAACACCCTCTCCGGCACCCATGTCACCCCACCCCCAAACACCCGCACCTGACCCATGTCACCCCACCCCCAAACACCCGCACCCGACCCATATCACCCCACCCATAAACACCCCCCCGGCACCCATGTCACCCCACACCCAAACACCCGCACCCTACCCATGTCTCCCCACCCCCAAACAATAACCCGGCACCCATGTCACCCCTCCCCCAAACACCCGACCCCGAGCCACGTCACCCCACCCCCAAACACCCCCCCCAGCACCCATGTCACCCCACCCCCAAATACCCGCACCCGACCCATGTCACCCCACCCCCAAACACCCCCCCGGCACCCATGTCACCCCACGCCCCAACACCCGCACCCGACCCATGTCAGCCCACCCCCAAACACCCCCCCCGGCACCCATGTCACCCCACGCCCCAACACCCGCACCCGACCCATGTCACCCCACCCCCAAACGCCCGCACCCGACCCATATCACCCCACCCCCAAACACCCCACCGGCATCCATGTAACCCCTACCCCAAACAAACGTACCCGACCCATGCCACCCCACCCCCAAACACCCCCCCCCCGGCACCCATGTCACCCCTCCCCCAAACACCCGCACCCTACCCATTTCACCCCACCCCCCAACACCCCCCCCCAGCAACCATCTCACCCCACCCCCAAACACCCGCACACGACCCATGTCACCCCTCCGCCAAACACTCCCCCGGCACCCATGTCAGCGAATCCCCCAACACCCCTCCGGCACCCATGTCACCCCACCCCCAAACACCCGCACCCGACCCAGGTCACCCCACCACCAAACACCCCCCCCGGCACCCATGTCACCCCACCCCCAAACACCCGCACCCAACCCATGTCACCCCACCCCCAAACACCCCCCCCGGCACCCATGTCACCCCACCCCCAAACACCCGCAACCGACCCCATGTCACCCCACCCCCCAAACACCCCCCCCAGCACCCATGTCACCCCTCCCTCAAACACCCGCACCCGACCCATGTCACCCCACCCACAAACACCCGCACGCGAAACATGTCACCCCCACCCCCCAACACCCCCCTCCGGCACCCATGTCACCCTACCCTCAAACACCCACACACGACCCATGTCACCCCACCCCCAAACACCCCCCCCGGCACCCATGTCACCCCACGCCCCAACACCCGCATCCAACCCATGTCACCCCACCTCAAACACCCCGAACCCCGACCCATGTCACCCAACCTCTAAACACGCCCCCCGGCACCCATGTCACCCCACCCCCAAACACCCGCACCCAACCCATGTCACCCCACCCAAAATACTCCCCCTGGCAACCATGTCACCCCCCCCCAACACCCCCCCCGGGCACCCATGTCACCCCACGCCCCAACACCCCCCCCGGCGCCCATGTCACCCCACCGCCAAACACCCGCAACATGACCCATGTCACTCTACCCCCAAACACCCCCCCGGCACCCATGTCACCCCACGCCCCAACACCTTCTCCGGCACCCATGTCACCCCACCCCCAAACACCCGCACCCGACCCATGTCACCCCACCCCCAAACACCCCCCCCGGCACCCATGTCACCCCACCCCAAACACCCGCACCCGACCCATGTCACCCCACCAATAAACACCCTCCCGGCACCCATGTCACCCCACACCCAAACACCCGCACCCTACCCATGTTTCCCCACCCCCAAACACTAACCCGGCACCCATGTCACCCCTCCCCCAAACACCCGAACCCAAGCCACGTCACCCCACCCCCAAACACCCCCCCCAGCACCCATGTCACCCCACCCCCAAATACCCGCACCCGACCCATGTCACCCCACCCCCAAACACCCCCCCGGCACCCATGTCACCCCACGCCCCAACACCCGCATCTGACCCATGTCACCCCGCACCCAAACACCCCCCCGGCACTCATGTCACCCCACGCCCCAACACCCGCACCCGACCCATGTTACCCCATCCCCAAACACCCCCCCCCGGCACCCATGTCACCCCACCCCCAACCACCCCCTAGGCACCCATGTCACCCCTCCCGCAAACACCCCCCCGGCACCCATGTCACCCCTCCCCCAAACACCCCCCCCGGCGCCCATGTCACCACACCGCCAAACACCCACAACATGACCCATGTCACTCTACCCCCAAACACCCCCCCGGCACCCATGTCACCCCACGCCCCAACACCCTCTCCGGCACCCATGTCACCCCACCCCCCAAACACCCGCACCTGACCCATGTCACCCCACCCCCAAACACCCGCACCCGACCCATGTCACCCCACCCATAAACACCCCCCCGGCACCAATGTCACCCCACACCCAAACACCCGCACCCTACCCATGTCTCCCCCACCCCCAAACAATAACCCGGCACCCATGTCACCCCTCCCCCAAACACCCGACCCCGAGCCACGTCACCCCACCCCCAAACACCCCCCCCAGCACCCATGTCACCCCACCCCCAAATACCCGCACCCGACCCATGTCACCCCACCCCCAAACACCCCCCCGGCACCCATGTCACCCCACGCCCCAACACCCGCACCCGACCCATGTCAGCCCACCCCCAAACACCCCCCCGGCACCCATGTCACCCCACGCCCCAACACCCGCACCCGACCCATGTCACCCCCACCCCCAAACGCCCGCATCCGACCCATGTCACCCCACCCCCAAACAACCCACCGGCATCCATGTAACCCCTACCCCAAACAAACGTACCCCGACCCATGTCACCCCACCCCCCAAACACCCCCCCCCCCCGGCACCCATGACACCCCTCCCCCAAACACCCGCACCCTACCCATTTCACCCCACCCCCCAACACCCCCCCCAGCAACCATCTCACCCACACCCCAAACACCCGCACACGACCCATGTCACCCCTCCCCCAAACACTCCCCCGGCACCCATGTCAGCGAATCCCCCAACACCCTTCCGGCACCCATGTCACCCCACCCCCAAACACCCGCACCCGACCCAGGTCACCCCACCACCAAACACCCCCCCCGGCACCCATGTCACCCCACCCCCAAACACCCGCACCCAACCCATGTCACCCCACGCCCCAAACACCCCCCCCGGCACCCATGTCACACCACCCCCAAACACCCGCAACCGACCCATGTCACCCCACCCCCCAAACACCCCCCCCAGCACCCATGTCACCCCTCCCTCAAACACCCGCACCCGACCCATGTCACCCCCACCCACAAACACCCGCACGCGAAACATGTCACCCCACCCCCCAACACCCCCCTCCGGCACCCATGTCACCCTACCCTCAAACACCCACACACGACCCATGTCACCCCACCCCCAAACACCCCCCCGGCACCCATGTCACCCCACGCCCCAACACCCGCATCCAACCCATGTCACCCCACCTCAAACACCCGAACCCGACCCATGTCACCCAACCTCTAAACACGCCCCCCGGCACCCATGTCACCCCCACCCCCAAACACCCGCACCCAACCCATGTCACCCCACCCAAAATACTCCCCCTGGCAACCATGTCACCCCCCCCCAACACCCGCCCCGGGCACCCATGTCACCCCACGCCCCAACACCCCCCCCGGCGCCCATGTCACCCCACCGCCAAACACCCGCAACATGACCCATGTCACTCTACCCCCAAACACCCCCCCGGCACCCATGTCACCCCACGCCCCAACACCTTCTCCGGCACCCATGTCACCCCACCCCCAAACACCCGCACCCGACCCATGTCACCCCACCCCCAAACACCCCCCCCCGGCACCCATGTCACCCCACCCCAAACACCCGCACCCGACCCATGTCACCCCACCAATAAACACCCTCCCGGCACCCATGTCACCCCACACCCAAACACCCGCACCCTACCCATGTTTCCCCCACCCCCAAACACTAACCCGGCACCCATGTCACCCCCTCCCCCAAACACCCGAACCCAAGCCACGTCACCCCACCCCCAAACACCCCCCCCAGCACCCATGTCACCCCACCCCCAAATACCCGCACCCGACCCATGTCACCCCACCCCCAAACACCCCCCCCGGCACCCATGTCACCCCACGCCCCAACACCCGCATCTGACCCATGTCACCCCGCACCCAAACACCCCCCCGGCACTCATGTCACCCCACGCCCCAACACCCGCACCCCGACCCATGTTACCCCCATCCCCAAACACCCCCCCCGGCACCCATGTCACCCCACCCCCAACCACCCCCTAGGCACCCATGTCACCCCCTCCCGCAAACACCCCCCCGGCACCCATGTCACCCCTCCCCCAAACACCCCCCCCCGGCGCCCATGTCACCACACCGCCAAACACCCACAACATGACCCATGTCACTCTACCCCCAAACACCCCCCCGGCACCCATGTCACCCCACGCCCCAACACCCTCTCCGGCACCCATGTCACCCCACCCCCAAACCACCCGCACCTGACCCATGTCACCCCACCCCCAAACACCCGCACCCGACCCATGTCACCCCACCCATAAACACCCCCCCGGCACCAATGTCACCCCACACCCAAACACCCGCACCCTACCCATGTCTCCCCACCCCCAAACAATAACCCGGCACCCATGTCACCCCTCCCCCAAACACCCGACCCCGAGCCACGTCACCCCACCCCCAAACACCCCCCCCAGCACCCATGTCACCCCACCCCCAAATACCCGCACCCGACCCATGTCACCCCACCCCCAAACACCCCCCCGGCACCCATGTCACCCCACGCCCCAACACACCCCCCCCGGCGCCCATGTCACCCCACCGCCAAACACCCACAACATGACCCATGTCACTCTACCCCCAAACACCCCCCCGGCACCCATGTCACCCCACGCCCCAACACCCTCTCCGGCACCCATGTCACCCCACCCCCAAACACCCGCACCTGACCCATGTCACCCCACCCCCAAACACCCGCACCCGACCCATATCACCCCACCCATAAACACCCCCCCGGCACCCATGTCACCCCACACCCAAACACCCGCACCCTACCCATGTCTCCCCACCCCCAAACAATAACCCGGCACCCATGTCACCCCTCCCCCAAACACCCGACCCCGAGCCACGTCACCCCACCCCCAAACACCCCCCCCAGCACCCATGTCACCCCACCCCCCAAATACCCGCACCCGACCCATGTCACCCCACCCCCAAAACACCCCCCCGGCACCCATGTCACCCCACGCCCCAACACCCGCACCCGACCCATGTCAGCCCACCCCCAAACACCCCCCCGGCACCCATGTCACCCCACGCCCCAACACCCGCACCCGACCCATGTCACCCCACCCCCAAACGCCCGCACCCGACCCATATCACCCCACCCCCAAAACACCCCACCGGCATCCATGTAACCCCTACCCCAAACAAACGTACCCGACCCATGCCACCCCACCCCCAAACACCCCCCCCCCGGCACCCATGTCACCCCTCCCCCAAACACCCGCACCCTACCCATTTCACCCCACCCCCCAACACCCCCCCCCAGCAACCATCTCACCCCACCCCCAAACACCCGCACACGACCCATGTCACCCCTCCGCCAAACACTCCCCCGGCACCCATGTCAGCGAATCCCCCAACACCCCTCCGGCACCCATGTCACCCCACCCCCAAACACCCGCACCCGACCCAGGTCACCCCACCACCAAACACCCCCCCCGGCACCCATGTCACCCCACCCCCAAACACCCGCACCCAACCCATGTCACCCCACCCCCAAACACCCCCCCCCGGCACCCATGTCACCCCACCCCCAAACACCCGCAAACCGACCCATGTCACCCCACCCCCCAAACACCCCCCCCAGCACCCATGTCACCCCTCCCTCAAACACCCGCACCCGACCCATGTCACCCCACCCACAAACACCCGCACGCGAAACATGTCACCCCACCCCCCCAACACCCCCCCTCCGGCACCCATGTCACCCTACCCTCAAACACCCACACACGACCCATGTCACCCCACCCCCCAAACACCCCCCCGGCACCCATGTCACCCCACGCCCCAACACCCGCATCCAACCCATGTCACCCCACCTCAAACACCCGAACCCGACCCATGTCACCCAACCTCTAAACACGCCCCCCGGCACCCATGTCACCCCACCCCCAAACACCCGCACCCAACCCATGTCACCCCCACCCAAAATACTCCCCCTGGCAACCATGTCACCCCCCCCCCAACACCCCCCCCCGGGCACCCATGTCACCCCACGCCCCCAACACCCCCCCCGGCGCCCATGTCACCCCACCGCCAAACACCCGCAACATGACCCATGTCACTCTACCCCCAAACACCCCCCCGGCACCCATGTCACCCCACGCCCCAACACCTTCTCCGGCACCCATGTCACCCCACCCCCCAAACACCCGCACCCGACCCATGTCACCCCACCCCCAAACACCCCCCCCGGCACCCATGTCACCCCACCCCAAACACCCGCACCCGACCCATGTCACCCCACCAATAAACACCCTCCCGGCACCCATGTCACCCCACACCCAAACACCCGCACCCTACCCATGTTTCCCCACCCCCAAACACTAACCCGGCACCCATGTCACCCCTCCCCCAAACACCCGAACCCAAGCCACGTCACCCCCACCCCCAAACACCCCCCCCAGCACCCATGTCACCCCACCCCCAAATACCCGCACCCGACCCATGTCACCCCACCCCCAAACACCCCCCCGGCACCCATGTCACCCCACGCCCCAACACCCGCATCTGACCCATGTCACCCCGCAC